>NW_027594221.1:0-20468 GCF_964213995.1 Mustelus asterias | reverse complement strand
GACGGCAGCTGCTTCCACTCGCCCAACCACCCTCGGTGTGAAAAACTTCCCCCCAACATTTCCCCTGTAACCTACCCCCCAGCACCTTAAACCTGTGTCCTCTCATAGCAGCCATTTCCACCCCTGGGAAAAAGCCTCTGAGAGTCCACTTGATCTATGCCTCGCAACATCTTATACACCTCTATTGGGTCTCCTCTCATCCTACGTCTCTCCAAGGAGAAAAGACTGAGCTCCCTCAGCCTATCCTCATAAGGTATGCCACTCAATCCAGGCAACATCCTTGTAAATCTCCTCTGCACCCTTTCAATCTTTTCCACATCCTTCCTGGAATGAGGCGACCAGAACTGAGCACAGTACTCCAAGTGGGGTCTGACGAGGGTCTTATATATCTGCATCCTTATCCCCGGACTCCTAAACTCAATCCCTCAATTGATAAAGGCCAGCACACCATACGCCTTCTTAACCACCTCCCTCCACCTGCGGGGCCGATTTCAGAGTCCTATGGACCCGGACCCCAAGGTCCTTCTGATCCTCTACCGTACTAAGAGTCTTTCCCTTTATATTGTACTCCTTCATCCCATTTGACCTGCCAAAATGGACCACTACGCATTTATCTGGGTTGAAGTCCATCTGCCACTTCTCCGCCCAGTCTTGCATCCTTTCTATGTCCCTCTGTAACTTCTGACATCCCTCCAGACTATCCACAACCCCACCAACCTTCGTGTCGTCGGCAAACTTACCAACCTATCCCTCCACTTCCTCATCCAGGTCATTTATGAAAATGACAAACAGCAAGGGTCCCAGAACAGATCCCTGGGGCACTCGGCTGGTGACTGACCTCCATTTAGAAAAAGACCCATCTATACCCACTCTCAGCCTCCTTTGGGCAAGCCAGTTCTGGATCCACAGGGCAGCAGCCCCTTGGATCCCATGCCCTCTCACTTTTTCTGGAAGCCTTGCATGGGGGACCTTATCGAACGCCTTGCTAAAATCCATATAAACCACATCTACCGCCTTCCCTTCGTCAATGTGTTTAGTCACATTTTCGAAGAACTCCACCAGGCTCGTAAGGCACGATCTGCCTTTGACAAAGCCATGCTGAGTATGCTAAACCTCTCGAAATGCTCATAAATCTTGTCCCTCTGGATCTTCTGGGAGTGTTTGATGGGGACAGTGTAGAGGGAGCTTTACTCTGTATCTAACCCCGTGCTGTGCCTATCCTGGGAGTGTTTGATGGGGGATAGTGTAGAGGGAGCTTTACTCTGTATCTAACCCCATGCTGTACCAGTCCTGGAAGTGTTTGATGGGGGACAGTGTAGAGGGAGCTTTACTCTGCATCTAACCCCGTGCTGTACCTGTCCTGGGAGTGTTTGATGGGGGACAGTGTAGAGGGAGCTTTACTCTGTATCTAGCCCCGTGCTGTACCTGTCCTGGGAGTGTTTGATGGGGGACAGTGGAGAGGGAGCTTTACTCTGTATCGAACCCCGTGCTGTACCTGTCCTCGGAGTGTTTGATGGGGGACAGTGTAGAGGGAGCTTTACTCTGTATCTCACCCCGTGCTGTACTTGTTACATAGAAACATAGAAAATCTACAGCACAAAACAGGCCCTTCAGCCCCACAAGTTGTGCCGAACATATCCCTACCTTTTAGGCCTACCTATAACCCTCCATCCTGGAGTCTCTTAAAAGACCCTATTGAGTTTGCCTCCACCACAACTGACGGCAGCTGCTTCCACTCGCCCACCACCCTCGGTGTGAAAAACTTCCCCCCAACATTTCCCCTGTACCTACCCCCCAGCACCTTAAACCTGTGTCCTCTCATAGCAGCCATTTCCACCCTGGGAAAAAGCCTCTGAGAGTCCACTTGATCTATGCCTCGCAACATCTTATACACCTCTATTGGGTCTCCTCTCATCCTACGTCTCTCCAAGGAGAAAAGACTGAGCTCCCTCAGCCTATCCTCATAAGGTATGCCACTCAATCCAGGCAACATCCTTGTAAATCTCCTCTGCACCCTTTCAATCTTTTCCACATCCTTCCTGGAATGAGGCGACCAGAACTGAGCACAGTACTCCAAGTGGGGTCTGACGAGGGTCTTATATATCTGCATCATTATCCCCGGACTCCTAAACTCAATCCCTCAATTGATAAAGGCCAGCACACCATACGCCTACTTAACCACCTCCTCCACCTGCGGGGCCGATTTCAGAGTCCTATGGACCCGGACCCCAAGGTCCTTCTGATCCTCTACCGTACTAAGAGTCTTTCCCTTTATATTGTACTCCTTCATCCCATTTGACCTGCCAAAATGGACCACTACGCATTTATCTGGGTTGAAGTCCATCTGCCACTTCTCCGCCCAGTCTTGCATCCTTTCTATGTCCCTCTGTAACTTCTGACATCCCTCCAGACTATCCACAACCCCACCAACCTTCGTGTCGTCGGCAAACTTACCAACCTATCCCTCCACTTCCTCATCCAGGTCATTTATGAAAATGACAAACAGCAAGGGTCCCAGAACAGATCCCTGGGGCACTCGGCTGGTGACTGACCTCCATTTAGAAAAAGACCCATCTATACCCACTCTCAGCCTCCTTTGGGCAAGCCAGTTCTGGATCCACAGGGCAGCAGCCCCTTGGATCCCATGCCCTCTCACTTTTTCTGGAAGCCTTGCATGGGGGACCTTATCGAACGCCTTGCTAAAATCCATATAAACCACATCTACCGCCTTCCCTTCGTCAATGTGTTTAGTCACATTTTCGAAGAACTCCACCAGGCTCGTAAGGCACGATCTGCCTTTGACAAAGCCATGCTGAGTATGCTAAACCTCTCGAAATGCTCATAAATCTTGTCCCTCTGGATCTTCTGGGAGTGTTTGATGGGGACAGTGTAGAGGGAGCTTTACTCTGTATCTAACCCCGTGCTGTGCCTATCCTGGGAGTGTTTGATGGGGGATAGTGTAGAGGGAGCTTTACTCTGTATCTAACCCCATGCTGTACCAGTCCTGGAAGTGTTTGATGGGGGACAGTGTAGAGGGAGCTTTACTCTGCATCTAACCCCGTGCTGTACCTGTCCTGGGAGTGTTTGATGGGGGACAGTGTAGAGGGAGCTTTACTCTGTATCTAGCCCCGTGCTGTACCTGTCCTGGGAGTGTTTGATGGGGGACAGTGGAGAGGGAGCTTTACTCTGTATCGAACCCCGTGCTGTACCTGTCCTCGGAGTGTTTGATGGGGGACAGTGTAGAGGGAGCTTTACTCTGTATCTCACCCCGTGCTGTACTTGTTACATAGAAACATAGAAAATCTACAGCACAAAACAGGCCCTTCAGCCCCACAAGTTGTGCCGAACATATCCCTACCTTTTAGGCCTACCTATAACCCTCCATCCTGGAGTCTCTTAAAAGACCCTATTGAGTTTGCCTCCACCACAACTGACGGCAGCTGCTTCCACTCGCCCACCACCCTCGGTGTGAAAAACTTCCCCCCAACATTTCCCCTGTACCTACCCCCCAGCACCTTAAACCTGTGTCCTCTCATAGCAGCCATTTCCACCCTGGGAAAAAGCCTCTGAGAGTCCACTTGATCTATGCCTCGCAACATCTTATACACCTCTATTGGGTCTCCTCTCATCCTACGTCTCTCCAAGGAGAAAAGACTGAGCTCCCTCAGCCTATCCTCATAAGGTATGCCACTCAATCCAGGCAACATCCTTGTAAATCTCCTCTGCACCCTTTCAATCTTTTCCACATCCTTCCTGGAATGAGGCGACCAGAACTGAGCACAGTACTCCAAGTGGGGTCTGACGAGGGTCTTATATATCTGCATCATTATCCCCGGACTCCTAAACTCAATCCCTCAATTGATAAAGGCCAGCACACCATACGCCTACTTAACCACCTCCTCCACCTGCGGGGCCGATTTCAGAGTCCTATGGACCCGGACCCCAAGGTCCTTCTGATCCTCTACCGTACTAAGAGTCTTTCCCTTTATATTGTACTCCTTCATCCCATTTGACCTGCCAAAATGGACCACTACGCATTTATCTGGGTTGAAGTCCATCTGCCACTTCTCCGCCCAGTCTTGCATCCTTTCTATGTCCCTCTGTAACTTCTGACATCCCTCCAGACTATCCACAACCCCACCAACCTTCGTGTCGTCGGCAAACTTACCAACCTATCCCTCCACTTCCTCATCCAGGTCATTTATGAAAATGACAAACAGCAAGGGTCCCAGAACAGATCCCTGGGGCACTCGGCTGGTGACTGACCTCCATTTAGAAAAAGACCCATCTATACCCACTCTCAGCCTCCTTTGGGCAAGCCAGTTCTGGATCCACAGGGCAGCAGCCCCTTGGATCCCATGCCCTCTCACTTTTTCTGGAAGCCTTGCATGGGGGACCTTATCGAACGCCTTGCTAAAATCCATATAAACCACATCTACCGCTTTCCCTTCGTCAATGTGTTTAGTCACATTTTCGAAGAACTCCACCAGGCTCGTAAGGCACGATCTGCCTTTGACAAAGCCATGCTGAGTATGCTAAACCTCTCGAAATGCTCATAAATCTTGTCCCTCTGGATCTTCTGGGAGTGTTTGATGGGGACAGTGTAGAGGGAGCTTTACTCTGTATCTAACCCCGTGCTGTGCCTATCCTGGGAGTGTTTGATGGGGGATAGTGTAGAGGGAGCTATACTCTGTATCTAACCCCATGCTGTACCAGTCCTGGAAGTGTTTGATGGGGGACAGTGTAGAGGGAACTTTACTCTGCATCTAACCCCGTGCTGTACCTGTCCTGGGAGTGTTTGATGGGGGACAGTGTAGAGGGAGCTTTACTCTGTATCTAACCCCGTGCTGTACCTGTCCTGGGAGTGTTTGATGGGGGACAGTGTAGAGGGAGCTTTACTCTGTATCTGACCCCGTGCTGTACCTGTCCTGGGAGTGTTTGATGGGGGACTGTGTAGAGGGAGCTTTACTCTGTATCTAACCCCGTGCTGCACCTGTCCTGGGAGTGTTTGATGGGGGACAGTGTAGAGGGAGCTTTACTCTGTATCTAACCCCGTGCTGCACCTGTCCTGGGAGTGGTTGATGGGGGACAGTGTAGAGGGAGCTTTACTCTGTATCTAACCCCGTGCTGCACCTGTCCTGGGAGTGTTTGGTGGGGGACAGTGTGGAGGGAGCTTTACTCTGTATCTAACCCCGTGCTGTACCTGTCCAGGGAGTGATTGATGGGGACAGTGTTGATAGAGATTTACTCTGTATCTAACCCCGTGCTGTGCCTATCCAGGGAGTGTTTGATGGGGGACAGTGTAGAGGGAGCTTTACTCTGTATCTAACCCCGTGCGGTACCTGTCCTGGGAGTGTTTGATGGGGGATAGTGTAGAGGGAACTTTACTCTGTATCTAACACCGTGCTGTACCTGTCCTGGGAGTGTTTGATCGGAACAGTGCGGAGGGAGCTTTACTCTGTATCTAACCCCATGCTGTACCTGTCCTGGGAGTGTTTGATGGGGACAGTGTAGAGGGAGCTTTACTCTGTATCTAACCCCATGCTGTACCTGTCCTGGGAGTGTTTGATGGGGACAGTGTAGAGGGAGCTTTACTCTGTATCTAACCCTGTGCTGTACCTGTCCTGGGAGTGTTTGATGGGGGACAATGTAGAGGGAGCTTTACTCTGTATCTAACCCCGTGCTCTATCTGTCCTGGGAGTGTTTGATGGGGGATAGTGTGGAGGGAGCTTTACTCTGTACCTAATCTCCGTGCTCTACCTGTCCTGGGAGTGTTTGATCGGACCAGTGTCGAGGGACCTTTACTCTGTATCTAACCCTGTGCTGTACCTGTCCTGGGAGTGTTTGATGGGGACAGTGTAGAGGGAGCTTTACTCTGTATCGAACCCCGTGCTGTACCTGTCCTGGGAGTGTTTGATGGGGACAGTGTAGAAGGAGCTTTACTCTGTATCTAACCCTGTGCTGTACCTGTCCTGGGAGTGTTTGATGGGGAAAGTATAGAGGGAGCTTTACTCTGTATCTAACCCCGCGCTGTACCTGTCCTGGGAGTGTTTGATGGGGGACAATGTAGAGGGAGCTTTACTCTGTATCTAACCCCGTGCTGTACCTGTCCTGGGAGTGTTTGATGGGGGACAGTATAGAGGGAGCTTTACTCTGTATCAAACCCCGTGCTGTACCTGTCCTGGGAGTGTTTGATGGGGGACAGTGTAGAGGGAGCTTTACTCTGTATCTAACCCCGTGCTCTATCTGTCCTGGGAGTGTTTGATGGGGGATAGTTTAGAGGGAGCTTTACTCTGTACCTAATCTCCGTGCTCTACCTGTCCTGGGAGTGTTTGATCGGACCAGTGTCGAGGGACCTTTACTCTGTATCTAACCCTGTGCTGTACCTGTCCTGGGAGTGTTTGATGGGGAAAGTATAGAGGGAGCTTTACTCCGTATCTAACCCTGTGCTGTACCTGTCCTGGGAGTGTTTGATGGGGGACAATGTAGAGGGAGCTTTACTCTGTATCTAACCCCGTGCTGTACCTGTCCTGGGAGTGTTTGATGGGGGACAGTGTAGAGGGACCTTTACTCTGTATCCAACCCCGTGCTGTACCTGTCCAGGGAGTGTTTGATGGGGGACAGTGTCGAGGGAGCTTTACTCTGTATCTAACCCCGTGCTGTACCTGTCCTGGGAGTGTTTGATGGGGACAGTGTAGAGGGAGCTTTACTCTGTATCGAACCCCGTGCTGTCCCTGTCCTGGGAGTGTTTGATGGGGACAGTGTAGAGGGAGCTTTATTCTGTATCTAACCCCGTGCTGTATCTGTCCTGGGAGTGTTTGATGGGGACAGTGTAGAGGGAGCTTTACTCTGTATCTAACCCCGTGCTGTACCTGTCCTGGGAGTGTTTGATGGGGACAGTGTAGAGGGAGCTTTACTCTGTATCTAACCCCGTGCTGTACCTGTCCTGGGAGTCTTTGATGGGGGACAGTGTAGAGGGAGCTTTACTCTGTATCTAACCCCGTGCTGCACCTGTCCTGGGAGTGTTTGATGGGGGACAGTGTAGAGGGAGCTTTACTCTGTATCTAACCCCGTGCTGCACCTGTCCTGGGAGTGTTTGATGGGGGACAGTGTAGAGGGAGCTTTACTCTGTATCTAACCCCGTGCTGCACCTGTCCTGGGAGTGTTTGATGGGGGACAGTGTAGAGGGAGCTTTACTCTGTATCTAACCCCGTGCTGTACCTGTCCTGGGAGTGTTTGATGGGGACAGTGCAGAGGGAGCTTTACTCTGTATCTAACCCCGTGCTGTACCTGTCCAGGGAGTGATTGATGGGGACAGTGTTGATAGAGATTTACTCTGTATCTCACCCCGTGCTGTGCCTATCCAGGGAGTGTTTGATGGGGGATAGTGTAGAGGGAGCTTTACTCTGTATCTAACCCCATGCTGTACCAGTCCTGGAAGTGTTTGATGGGGGACAGTGTAGAGGGAGCTTTACTCTGTATCTAACCCCGTGCTGTACCTGTCCTGGGAGTGTTTGATGGGGGATAGTGTAGAGGGAACTTTACTCTGTATCTAACACCGTGCTGTACCTTTCCTGGGAGTGCTTGATCGGAACAGTGCGGAGGGAGCTTTACTCTGTATCTAACCCCGTGCTGTACCTGTCCTGGGAGTGTTTGATGGGGACAGTGTAGAGGGAGCTTTACTCTGTATCTAACCCCATGCTGTACCTGTCCTGGGAGTGTTTGATGGGGACAGTGTAGAGGGAGCTTTACTCTGTATCTAACCCTGTGCTGTACCTGTCCTGGGAGTGTTTGATGGGGGACAATGTAGAGGGAGCTTTACTCTGTATCTAACCCCGTGCTGTACCTGTCCTGGGAGTGTTTGATGGGGGACAGTATAGAGGGAGCTTTACTCTGTATCTAACCCCGTGCTGTACCTGTCCTGGGAGTGTTTGATGGGGGACAGTGTAGAGGGAGCTTTACTCTGTATCTAACCCCGTGCTCTATCTGTCCTGGGAGTGTTTGATGGGGGATAGTGTGGAGGGAGCTTTACTCTGTACCTAATCTCCGTGCTCTACCTGTCCTGGGAGTGTTTGATCGGACCAGTGTCGAGGGACCTTTACTCTGTATCTCACCCCGTGCTGTACCTGTCCTGGGAGTGTTTGATGGGGACAGTGTAGAAGGAGCTTTACTCTGTATCTAACCCTGTGCTGTACCTGTCCTGGGAGTGTTTGATGGGGAAAGTATAGAGGGAGCTTTACTCTGGATCTAACCCCGTGCTGTACCTGTCCTGGGAGTGTTTGATGGGGACAGTGTAGAGGGAGCTTTACTCTGTATCTAACCCTGTGCTGTACCTGTCCTGGGAGTGTTTGATGGGGGACAATGTAGAGGGAGCTTTACTCTGTATCTAACCCCGTGCTGTACCTGTCCTGGGAGTGTTTGATGGGGGACAATGTAGAGGGAGCTTTACTCTGTATCTAACCCTGTGCTGTACCTGTCCTGGGAGTGTTTGATGGGGGACAGTGTAGAGGGACCTTTACTCTGTATCCAACCCCGTGCTGTACCTGTCCAGGGAGTGTTTGATGGGGGACAGTGTCGAGGGAGCTTTACTCTGTATCTAACCCCGTGCTGTACCTGTCCTGGGAGTGTTTGATGGGGACAGTGTAGAGGGAGCTTTACTCTGTATCGAACCCCATGCTGTCCCTGTCCTGGGAGTGTTTGATGGGGACAGTGTAGAGGGAGCTTTATTCTGTATCTAACCCCGTGCTGTACCTGTCCTGGGAGTGTTTGATGGGGACAGTGTAGAGGGAGCTTTACTCTGTATCTAACCCCGTGCTGTACCTGTCCTGGGAGTGTTTGATGGGGGACAGTGTAGAGGGAGCTTTACTCTGTATCTAACCCCGTGCTGTACCTGTCCTGGGAGTGTTTGATGGGGACAGTGTAGAGGGAGCTTTACTCTGTATCTAACCCCGTGCTGTACCTGTCCTGGGAGTGTTTGATGGGGACAGTGTAGAGGGAGCTTTACTCTGTATCTAACCCCGTGCTGTACCTGTCCTGGGAGTGTTCGATGGGGACAGTGTAGAGGGAGCTTTACTCTGTATCTAACCCCGTGCTGTACCTGTCCTGGCAGTGTTTGATGGGGGACAGTGTAGAGGGAGCTTTACTCTGTATCTAACCCCGTGCTGTACCTGTCCTGGGAGTGTTTGATGGGGACAGTGTAGAGGGAGCTTTACTCTGTATCTAACCCCGTGCTGTCCCTGTCCTGGGAGTGTTTGATGGGGACAGTGTAGAGGGAGCTTTACTCTGTATCTAACCCCGTGCTGCACCTGTCCTGAGAGTGTTTGATGGGGACAGTGTAGAGGGAGCTTTACTCTGTATCTAACCCCGTGCTGTACCTGTCCTGGGAGTGTTTGATGGGGGACAGTGTAGAGGGAGCTTTACTCTGTATCTAACCCCGTGCTGTACCTGTCCTGGGAGTGTTTGATGGGGGACAGTGTAGAGGGAGCTTTACTCTGTATCGAACCCCGTGCTGTCCCTGTCCTGGGAGTGTTTGATGGGGGACAGTGTAGAGGGAGCTTTACTCTGTATCTAACCCCGTGCTGTACCTGTCCTGGGAGTGTTTGATGGGGACAGTGTAGAGGGAGCTTTACTCTGTATCTAACCCCGTGCTGTACCTGTCCTGGGAGTGTTTGATGGGGACAGTGTAGAGGGAGCTTTACTCTGTATCTAACCCCGTGCTGTACCTGTCCTGGGAGTGTTTGATGGGGACAGTGTAGAGGGAGCTTTACTCTGTATCTAACCCCATGCTGTACCTGTCCTGGGAGTGTTTGATGGGGACAGTGTAGAGGGAGCTTTACTCTGTATCTAACCCCATGCTGTACCTGTCCTGGGAGTGTTTGATGAGGACAGTGTAGAGGGAGCTTTACTCTGTATCTCACCCCGTGCTGTCCCTGTCCTGGGAGTGTTTGATGGGGGGACAGTGTAGAGGGAGCTTTACTCTGTATCTAACCCCGTGCTGTACCTGTCCTGGGAGTGTTTGATGGGGGGACAGTGTAGAGGGAGCTTTACTCTGTATCTAACCCCGTGCTGTACCTGTCCTGGGAGTGTTTGATGGGGACAGTGTAGAGGGAGCTTTACTCTGTATCCAACCCCGTGCTGTACCTGTCCTGGGAGTGTTTGATGGGGACAGTGTAGAGGGAGCTTTACTCTGTATCGAACCCCGTGCTGAACCTGTCCTGGGAGTGTTTGATGGGGACAGTGTAGAGGGAGCTTTACTCTGTATCGAACCCCGTGCTGTACCTGTCCTGGGAGTGTTTGATGGGGGACAGTGTAGAGGGAGCTTTACTCTGTATCTAACCCCGTGCTGTACCTGTCCTGGGAGTGTTTGATGGGGACAGTGTAGAGGGAGCTTTACTCTGTATCTAACCCCGTGCTGTACCTGTCCTGGGAGTGTTTGATGGGGACAGTGTAGAGGGAGCTTTACTCTGTATCTAACCCCGTGCTGTACCTGTCCTGGGAGTGTTTGATGGGTGTTTTTTGCTGATGTGATGTTGTTCTCTCTCTGCAGGGTCTGTTCGTGACGGGAGGTTTTTCTGCCGGGTTCCCTGCTCTCTCCCAGTCTGATGACCTGTTTGGGATGTGGGGGGAGCTGGTCTGAGCGATGTGGCTGTGGGAATATGTCTGACCATTGCGGAGTCTGAGGCTGGGCCGCTCTCCCTCTCTCTCTGTCTGTCTCTCTCTCTGTCTGTCTGTCTCTCTCTCCCTCTGTGTCCCTCTCTCCCCCTCCCTCTGTCTCTCTCTCCCCCTCCCTCTGTCTCTCTCTCCCTCTGTCTCTCTCCCTCTGTCTCTCCCTCTCCCTTTGTCTCTCTCTCCCTCTCCCTCCCTCTCTGTCTCTCTCTCCCTCTCCCTCTATCTCTCCCTCTCCCTCTGTCTCTCTCTCTCTCCCTCTGTCTCTCTCTCTCTCTCTGTCTCTCTCTCTCTCTCTCTGTCTCTCTCTCTCCCTCTGTCTCTCTCTCTCTCTCTCTCTGTCTCTCTCTCTGTCTCTGTCTCTCTCTCTCCCTCTGTCTCTCTCTCTCTCTCTGTCTCTCTCTCTGTCTGTCTCTCTGTCTCTCTCTCTGTCTGTCTCTCTCTCCCTCTGTGTGTCTCTCTCCCCCTCCCTCTGTCTCTCTCTCCCCCTTCCCTCTGTCTCTCTCTCCCTCTCTCTCTCTCTCTGTCTCTCTCTTCTCTCTCCCTCTATCTCTCTCTCTCCCTCTGTCTCTCTCCCTCTCCCTCTGTCTCTCTCTCTCTCCCTCTGTCTCTCTCTCTCTCTCCCTCTGTCTCTCTCTCTCTCTCTGTCTCACTCTCTGTCTGTCTCTCTCTCCCTCTGTGTCTCTCTCTCCCCCTCCCTCTGTCTCTCTCTCCCCCTTCCCTCTCTCTCTCCCTCTGTCTTTCTCCCTCTGTCTCTCCCTCTCCCTCTGTCTCTCTCTCCCTCTGTCTCCCTCTCTGTCTCTCTCTCCCCCTCCCTCTGTCTCTCTCTCCCCCTCCCTCTGTCTCTCTCTCCCCCTTCCCTCTGTCTCTCTCTCTCTCTCTCTGTCCCTCTCTTATCTCTCCCTCTATCTCTCTCTCTCTCTCTGTCTCTCTCCCTCTGTCTCTCTCTCTCTCTCTCTGTCTCTCTCTCTCTCTCCCTCTGTCTCTCTCTCTCTCTGTCTCTCTCTCCCTCTGTCTCTCTCTCCCTCTGTCTCTCTCTCTCCCTCTGTCTCTCTCTCTCTCTCTGTCTCTGGGGTCAGTGCTGTCACTGTGTATTCTTGTCTCTGCCTCCCTCCCCGCCCTCTCCCCATCAGTTTATAATCTGCTCCGTGTCGGATCCAATAAAACCTTCCATTCGCAATCTCACAAGAACTGTTTTGAAGTCTCAATCTCACCTCCTCACCCTGTCTGAACGCAGCCCTGACATTGCTGTGAGATCAAAGGTCAGAGAGCAGGGCCAGTGGGGTCAGAGGTCAGAGAACACGCCCCAGTGGGGTGAGAGGTCAGAGTGCGCTCCCCAGTGGGGTGAGAGATCAGAGTGCGGGATCAGTGGGGTCAGAGGTCAGAGTGCGGTGTCTCATTTCCATTGTCTCTACACAATTCCTATTTGACCATGTGGGAATCACACATCCCAGTGACCTTTCCCTGACCTCTACCCTTGTGACCCCCAACCCATACCCGAGTGACCTCTGTAACCTGCACCCTAGAGACCTTGTGACCCATACCCGAGTGACCCGTGACCCCGACCCGTACCTGAATGACCCTGTGACCCATACCAAGAGTGACCCTGTGACCCATACCCGAGTGACCCTGTGACTCTGACCCGTACCTGAATGACCCTGTGACCCCTGTGACCCATACCCGAGTGACCCTGTGACCCATACCCGAGTGACCCTGTGACCCGTACTCGAGTGACCCGTGACCCTGACCTGTACCTGAATGACCCTGTGACCCCTGTGACCCATACCCGAGTGACCTCTGTGACCTGCACCCTAGAGACCTTGTGACCCGTACCCGAGTGACCCTGTGACCCATAGCCAAGTGACCCTGTGCCCCGTACCCGAGTGACCCTGCGACCCGTACTCGAGTGACCCTGTGACCCGTACCCGAGTGACCCTGTGCCCCGTACCCGAGTGACCCTGTGACCCGTACCCGAGTGACCCTGTGACCCATACCCGAGTGACCCTGTGACCCGTACCCGAGTGACCCTGCGACCCGTACTCGAGTGACCCTGTGACCCATAGCCAAGTGACCCTGTGCCCCGTACCCGAGTGACCCTGTGACCCGTACCCGAGTGACCCTGTGCCCCGTACCCGAGTGACCCTGTGACCTGTACTCGAGTGACCCTGTGACCCGTACCCGAGTGACCCTGTGACCCGTACCCGAGTGACCCTGTGCCCCGTACCCGAGTGACCCTGTGACCCGTACCCGAGTGACCCTGTGACCCGTACCCGAGTGACCCTGTGACCCGTACCCGAGTGACCCTGTGACCCGTACCCGAGTGACCCTGTGACCCGTACCCGAGTGACCCTGCGACCCGTACTCGAGTGACCCTGTGACCCGTACCCAGGTGACCCTGTGACCCCCTGTGACCTGTACCAGAGTGACCCCTGTGACCTGTACATGAGTTATAGAGTCATAGAGGTTTACAGCACGGAAACAGGCCCTTCGGCCCGACTTGTCCATGCCGCACTTTTTCTTATAAACCTCTAAGCTAATCCCAATTGCCCACATTTGGCCCATATCCCTCTATACCCATCGTACCCATGTAACTGTCTAAATGCTTTTTAAAAGACAAAATTGTACTCGCCTCTACTACTACCTCTGGCAGCTTGTTCCAGACACTCACCATCCTCTGTGTGAAAACATTGCCCCTCTGGACACTTTTGTATCTCTCCCCTCTCACCTTAAACCTATGCCCTCTAGTTTTAGACTCCCCTACCTTTGGGAAAAGATATTGACTATCTCGCTGATCTGTGCCCCTCATTATTTTATAGACCTCTATAAGGTCACCCCTCAGCCTCCTACGCTCCAGAGAAAAAAGTCCCAGTCTATCCAGCCTCTCCTTATAACTCAAACCATCAAGTCCCGGTAGCATCCTAGTAAATCTTTTCTGCACTCTTTCTAGTTTAATAATATCCTTTCTATAATAGGGTGACCAGAACTGTACACAGTATTCCAAGTGTGGCCTTACCAATGTCTTGTACAACTTCAACAAGACGTCCCAACTCCTGTATTCAATGTTCTGACCGATGAAACCAAGCGTGCCGAATGCCTTCTTCACCACTCTGTCCACCTGTAACTCCACTTTCAAGGAGCTATGAACATGTACCCCTCGATCTCTTTGTTCTGTAACTGTCCCCAACGCCCTACCATTAACTGAGTAAGTCCTGCCCTGGTTCGATCAAAATGCATCACCTCGCATTTGTCTTAATTAAACTCCATCTGCCATTCGTCAGCCCACTGGCCCAATTGATCAAGATCCCGCTGCAATTGGAGATAACTTTCTTCACTGTCCACTATGCCACCAATCTTGGTGTCATCTGCAAACTTACTAACCATGCCTCCTATATTCTCATCCAAATCATTAATATAAATGACAAATAACAGTGGGCCCAGCACTGATCCCTGAGGCACACCGCTGGTCACAGGCCTCCAGTTTGAAAAACAACCCTCTACAACCACCCTCTGGCTTCTGTCAAGAAGCCAATTTTGTATCCATTTAGATACCTCACCCTGGATCCCGTGAGATTTAACCTTATGCAACAACCTACCATGCGGTACCTTGTCAAAGGCCTTGCTAAAGTCCATGTAGACAACATCAACTGCACTGCCCTCATCGACCTTCTTGGTTACCCCTTCAAAAAACTCAATCAAATTTGTGAGACATGTGACCCCTGTGACCCCTGTGACCCTACCCGAGTGACCCTGTGACCCCACCCGAGTGACGCTGTGACCCCTGTGACCCTACCTGAGTGACCCTGTGACCCCTGACCCTGAATTATGGATGAAACACGCAGTCAGGTGATATTTAATTTTGAGTTTATTAAAAGCAGATTTGAACAGGAATTTGATTGGTCACATCACTGTCTTGAAATTCGTTTTTTAAAAAATCCCAAAACCAAACTTCCCAAAATCCCAGAAAACTCTCCAATCACAAAAGCATTTCCGACATCCAACCCCTCGCAGTGACCCCTGACCCCTCACAGTGACCCCTCACCCCTCACACCCACCCCTAACCCCTCACCCCTGACCCTCACAACGACTTCTAACCCCTCACACTCACCCCTGACCCTCACAACCACCCCTAACCCCTCACACTCACTCCTGACTCTCACAATGGCCCCTAATCCCTCACCCCTGACACTCACAATGACCCCTAACCCCTCACACTCACCCCTGACCCTCACAATTACCCCTAACCCCTCACACTCACCCCTGACCCTCACAACAACCCCTTATCCCTCACACTCACCCCTGACCCCGGACAACGACCCCTATCCCTTCACACTCACCCCTGACCCCTAACCCCTCACACTCACCCCTGACCCTCACAATGACCCCTAACCCCTCACAATTACCCCTGACCCACACAATGACCTCTAACCCCTCACAATCACCCCTGACCTTCACAACGACCCCTGACCCTCACACTCACCCCTAACCCCTCTCAATGACACCTAACCTCTCACACTCATCCCTAACCCCTCACCATGACCCTTAACCCCTCACACTCATCCCTAACCCCTCACCATGACCCTTAACCCCTCACACTCATCCCTAACCCCTCACCATGACCCTTAACCCCTCACACTCGTCCCTAACTCGTCACTATGACCCCTAACCTTGACCCTTAAAGACCTCGAACACTCCCGTGATGACCTTCCACCCTCACAATAACACGTAACCCCTCACTCTGACCCCTGACCCCTCATCTGCCCAGTCACCTCCAACCTCCCAATCGCCCCTCAGCTCCCAATGAGCTATCACCCCTCCCCTTTCCCTGGATTTGAGGTGGGGTTTCAGAGGGTGAAAGGTCACTCTGGCAATTTGATGGAGTTTGGTTTGAGAATAATGAAGTTTCTAATCACCAACGGTGGTTAGTTCTCACAGCGTCAACACCGCGTGAAGGCGTCAACACCGCGTGAAGGCGTCAACACCGCGTGAAGGCGTCAACACCGCGTGAAGGCGTCAACACCGCGTGAAGGCGTCAACACCGCGTGAAGGCGTCAACACCGCGTGAAGGCGTCAACACCGCGTGAAGGCGTCAACACCGCGTGAAGGCGTCAACACCGCGTGAAGGCGTCAACACCGCGTGAAGGCGTCAACACCGCGTGAACACATCAACACCGCGTGAACACATCAACACCGCGTGAACACGTCAACACCCGTGTCAACACTAATATGTTAATGACAGTGGCTTTTATAGTTTATAAAAAGCAGAAGCAGCAAAATCAAGATAAATAATAAATTTATAATTAACCGTGAAGAATTCTGAGTCATCAGACACAATCCAAGAGTCTGGGTAAAACAGTCAATTCCTGAACACCCTCCTTCCCACATTCCCCACCTCCCAATCGCCTCTGACACAGAGACAGAGAGACACATACACACGCACACACACACACAGAGGCACAGAGAGAGAGAGACATGGAGAGAGACAGAGAGACACACAGATGCAGGTGTTGTATAATGTGGTTATTGTGAGGTTATCCACTTTGGAAGCAATAATAGGAAGACAGATTATTGAATGGGTGTAAATTGAGAGAGGCGGATACTCAGCGAGACCTTGGAGTCCTCGTGCATCAGAAAGGTCAGAGGTTTACAGCATGGAAACAGGCCCTTCGGCCCAACTTGTCCATGCCGCCCTTTTTTTTAACCCCTAAGCTAATCCCAATTGCCCGCATTTGGCCCATTTCCCTCTATACCCATCGTACCCATGTAACTGTCTAAATGCTTTTTAAAAGATAAAATTGTACCCACCTCTACTACTACCTCTGGCAGCTTGTTCCAGACACTCACCACCCTCTGTGTGAAAAATTGCCCCTCTGGACACTTTTGTATCTCTCCCCTCTCACCTTAAACCTATGCCCTCTAGTTTTAGACTCCCCTACCTTTGGGAAAAGATATTGACTATCTAGCTGATCTGTGCCCCTCATTATTTAAAGACCTCTATAAGATCACCCCTCAGCCTCCTACGCTCCAGAGAAAAATGTCCCAGTCTATCCAGCCTCTCCTCATAACTCAAACCATCAAGTCCCGGTCGCATCTTAATAAATCTTTTCTGCGCTCTTTCTAGTTTAATAATATCCTTTCTATAATCGGGTGACCAGAACTGTACACAGTATTCCAAGTGTGGCCGTACCAATGTCTTGTACAACTTCAACAAGACGTCCCAACTCCTGTATTCAATGTTCTGACCGATGAAACCAAGCATGCCGAATGCCTTCTTCACCACTCTGTCCACCTGTGACTCCACTTTCAAGCAGCTATGAACATGTACCCCTAGATCTCTTTGTTCTGTAACTCTCCCCAACGCCCTACCATTAACTGAGTAACTCCTGCCCTGGTTCAATCCAACAAAATGCATCACCTCGCATTTATCTAAATTAAACTCCATCTGCCATTCGTCAGCCCACTGGCCCAATTGATCAAGATCCCGTTGCAATTGGAGATAACTTTCTTCACTGTCCACTATGCCACCAATCTTGGTGTCATCTGCAAACTTACTAACCATGCCCCCTATATTCTCATCCAAATCATTAATATAAATGACAAATAACAGTGGGCCCAGCACTGATCCCTGAGGCACACCGCTGGTCACAGGCCTCCAGTTTGAAAAACAACTCTACAACCACCCTCTGGCTTCTGTCAAGAAGCCAATTTTGTATCCATTTAGATACCTCACCCTGGATCCCGTGAGATTTAACCTTATGTAACAACCTACCATGTGGTACCTTGTCAAAGGCCTTGCTAAAGTCCATGTCGACAACATCAACTGCACGGCCTCATCTACCTTCTTGGTTACCCCTTCAAAAAACTCAATCAAATTTGTGAGACATGATTTTCCACCCACAAAGCCATGCTGACTGTCCCTAATCAGTCCTTGCGTCTCTAAATGCCTGTAGATCCTGTCTCTCAAAATACCTTCCAACAATTTACCCACCACAGATGTGAGGCTCACTGGCCTGTAGTTCCCAGGCTTTTCCCTGCAGCCCTTTTTAAACAAAGGCACAACATTTGCCACTCTCCAATCTGTCAGTGGCTGAGAGTAAGTGCGCAGGTAGAGCAGGCAGTAAAGAAGGTGAATGGTATGTTGGTCTTCATAGCGAGAGGATTTGAGTATAGAGACAGGGATGTTTTGCTGCAACTGTACAGGGCGTTGGTGAGGCCACACCTGGAGTATTGTGTGCAGTTTTGGTCTCCTTATCTGAGGAAGGATGTCCTTGCTATAGAGGGAGCACAGCGAAGGTTTACCAGGCTGATTCCTGGGATGGCAGGTCTGTCATATGAGGGGAGACTAAGTGGGTTAGGATTATATTCACTGGAGTTTAGAAGAGTGAGGGGGAATCTCATAGAAACTTATAAAATTTACACAGGGTTAGACAGGGTAGATTCAGAAAGAATGTGAAATTTGATCAGCTGTGATTGTAATGAATGATGCAGCAAACCCGAGGGGCCTCCCTCCTGCTTCTCGTTTTGATGTATCGACACACACAGAGACAGAGAGAGAGACAGACACACACACAGAAACGGACAGAGACACACAAGCACACACAAAATTCAAAATTCATGCAGGGATCACTGGACAGGGATCAGGAACAGGAACCCTGGCTGATTTCCCCTCTCTCTCTAACCCAGGGATCACTGGACAGGGATCAGGAGCAGGAACCCTGGCTGATTTCCCCTCTCTCTCTAACCCAGGGATCACTGGACAGTGATCAGGAGCAGGAACCCTGGCTGATTTCCCCTCTCTCTCTAACCCAGGGATCACTGGACAGTGATCAGGAACAGGAACCCTGGCTGATTTCCCCTCTCTCTCTAACCCAGGGATCACTGGACAGGGATCAGGAGCAGGAACCCTGGCTGATTTCCCCTCTCTCTCTAACCCAGGGATCACTGGACAGGGATCAGGAGCAGGAACCCTGGCTGATTTCCCCTCTCTCTCTAACCCAGGCTCTGTGGATTGTGCTGATGAGGTGTTGTTCCTCTGAGACACTCTGATGCAGAGTTCCCAGGGTGGGTGCACTCGCAGTGTGGGTGGGGAGTGATGCACCCCCTCCCAAGGTTAGCACCCGCACCCAGAGGAAGTTCTGAGGCTCAGAACAAACCTGGGGGGAGGTGGACCCTCTCTCCCACCCCCTCTCAACAGGAGGGAGGCGGGGGAAGTATTTAACCCTGCGAGTGCCATGTATAAAGTAACTCCGATTTCACAGAAATCAAATGGACAGTTTGAAAACAAACTCATTCCCAACAGAAATTCCTATTTCCCCAGTCCCCGCTGTGACCCCCCATCCCCCCCGGATCCCCTCCCCACACACCGGGGGCAGGGGGTCCCAAATACCAGACAACCTGAAATCCGACCTCCCAGAGACTCCGGGGGTGGGGGGGTCGGTTTGGGGTCCGGGGGGGGGTCGGGGGGAGGGGTTTCTGAAATTTAATCTCAAATCGACATGAAAAATATCACCGAATATCGGGGAGTCGGGGTGGGGGAGGGGGGGGAATCGACACAGTCGCCTCTCTCTCACCGCCCCCCCCTTTCCCCTGTAAATCAGGGAGTGGTGTCGGGGGGGAGGGTGGGGGAGAGATGAGGGGGGCGGTCACTGAGAGGGTCTCGGTATCAGGGGGAGGGGGGGGGGGGGGGGGAGATTGTCAAACCGAGACCTAGTTCAGGCAGAACTGGAGAGTTTCGATCGTCCTGTCCCGCCCCTCCTCCCCCCTCCCCCCCAACCCCCCAAATTCCCCATAGTCACCCTGCCTCCACAGGAGATCCTTCAGGGTTTGACCAGGGAACCATATCAAGGAGGAACAAGCAAATGAGGAAAGTCCAGATGGAAAGAGATTGTTCGCTGTAATAGCAGCCAACCACCAGCAGAGAGCAGCCTCGCTCCACCCAGTGGAACCAAGAACGGGATTGAACGGTGAACAGGCTCGAGGGGCTGAATGGCCTCTTCCTGTCCAATGATGTGGGTCCTGGATTTTTCTCTGTGTTTGTTCCTCCTTAATCACAGATTTTAAAAATAACGGAGAGACAGAGAGAGAGAGAGACAGAGAGAGAGAGAGAGAGAGACAGAGAGAGAGAAAGACAGAGAGAGAGACAGAGAGAGACAGAGAGAGAGAGAGAGACAGAGAGACAGAGAGAGAGAGACAGAGAGAGAGAGACAGAGAGAGAGAGAGAGACAGAGAGAGAGAGAGAGAGAGACAGAGAGATAGAGACAGAGAGCGAGACAGAGAGAGAGAGAGACAGAGAGAGAGAGAGACAGAGAGAGAGAGAGACAGAGAGAGAGACAGAGAGAGACAGAGACAGAGAGAGAGACAGAGAGAGAGAGAGACAGAGAGAGAGAGAGACAGAGAGAGACAGAGACAGAGAGAGAGCCAGAGAGAGAGAGAGACAGAGAGAGAGAGAGACAGAGAGAGAGACAGAGAGAGACAGAGACAGAGAGAGAGACAGAGAGAGAGAGAGAGAGACAGAGAGAGAGACAGAGAGAGAGAGAGACAGAGAGAGAGAGAGACAGAGAGAGAGACAGAGAGAGACAGAGAGAGCGAGACAGAGAGAGAGAGAGAGAGACAGAGAGAGAGAAACAGACAGAGAGAGAGACAGAGAGAGAGAGAGACAGAGAGAGAGAGAGAAAGAGAGACAGAGAGAGAGAAAGAGAGACAGAGAGAGAGCAGGTAGGTTTCCTCCACATGGGAGATACGCAGTCCCCCCGGGCGGAGGGATACACAGGGACTGAAATAGTCGGGCGGTTCCCTCCGCCGATCCA
>NW_027594220.1:0-20482 GCF_964213995.1 Mustelus asterias | reverse complement strand
GTGGCCAGTTAAGTTTTGACATGGAGGCCATTAAAGAGATTTCCATCTAGCCGGTATTTCAGACTGACACCAGAGGGCAGTTGATGGGCAATGGACAGGACACTGTCTGGATAGCCAAAAAATGTCTCCTCCACTCAAATGGCCAGGGTTCCAGAGGACAAGATAAACACTACAGGGACACTCTGAAGTTCCTGCCAATCATTCAAAATGGCGACAACATGTCCATCAAGCTGCTTCACACTTTGAGTCCAAACACCTTAATATGAGAAGGCAGAGAAGGAAAGAAAGGGAAGCAAATCCAGATCCCGCTACCTCGTGGGATGTCCTGCCCCATGCGCCCAAAGATCTGCAGGTGGAAAATTGTCCTGTTCAGTTTGGCAGAATCTGGCCACCGTGAGTAGAAATCATCCTCAAACTGAGGGACAGCCAATGACAATGTAAGAAATACCACAATTAATTTGCATAAAGCAAACTCCCACAAACAGCAATATGATAATGACTGGATGATCTGGAGGTTAGAAACATAGAAACATAGAAAAACTACAGCACAAACAAGCCCTTCGGCCCACAAGTTGTGCCGAACACATCCCTACCTTCTAGACCTACCTATAACCCTCCATCCTATTAAGCTCCACGTACTCATCCAGGAGTCTCTTAAAAGACCCTATTGAGTTTGCCTCTACCACCACTGACGGCAGCCGATTCCACTCGCCCACCACCCTCTGTGTGAAAAATTTACCCCTAACATCTCCCCTGTACCTACCCCCCAGCACCTTAAACCTGTGTCCTCTCGTAGCAGACATTTCCACCCTGGGAAAAAGCCTCCGAGAGTCCACCCGATCTATGCCTCTCAACATCTTATACACCTCTATTAGGTCTCCTCTCATCCTACGTCTCTCTAAGGAGAAAAGACCAAGCTCCCTCAGCCTATCCTCATAAGGCATGCCACTCAATCCAGGCAACATCCTTGTAAATCTCCTCTGAACCCTTTCAATCTTTTCCACATCCTTCCTATAGTGAGGCGACCAGAACTGAGCACAGTCCTCCAAGTGGGGTCTGACGAGGGTCTTATATAGCTGCATCATTATCCCCGGACTCCTAAACTCAATCCCTCGTTTGATAAAGGCCAGCACACCATACGCCTTCTTAACCACCTCCTCCACCTGCGGGGCCGATTTCAGAGTCCTATGGACCCGGACCACAAGGTCCTTCTGATCCTCTACAGTACTAAGAGTCTTTCCCTTTATATTGTACTCCTTCATCCCATTTGACCTACCAAAATGGACCACAACGCATTTATCTGGGTTGAAGTCCATCTGCCACTTGTCCGCCCAGTCTTGCATCCTATCTATGCCCCCTGTAACTTCTGACATCCCTCCAGACTATCCACAACCCCACCAACCTTCGTGTCATCGGCAAACTTACCAACCCATCCCTCCGCTTCCTCATCCAGGTCATTTATGAAAATGACAAACAGCAAGGGTCCCAGAACAGATCCCTGGGGCACACCACTGGTGACCGACCTCCATTTAGAAAAAGACCCATCTATACCCACTCTGCCTCCTTTGGGCAAGCCAGTTCTGGATCCACCGGGCAGCAGCCCCTTGGATCCCATGCCCTCTCACTTTTTCTAGAAGCCTTATCGACCTTATCGACCTTATGGGACCTTATCGAACACCTTGCTAAAATCCATATAAACCACATCTACCGCCTTCCCTTCGTCAATGTGTTTAGTCACATTTTCGAAGAACTCCACCAGGCTCGTAAGGCACGATCTGCCCTTGACAAAGCCATGCTGAGTATTCTTGAGCATACTAAACCTCTCTAAATGCTCATATATCCTGTCCCTCAGGATCTTCTCCATCAGTTTACGAACCACTGAGGTTAGACTCACCGGTCGGTAATTACCTGGGCTATCCCTATTCCCCTTCTTGAAAATAGGAACCACATCCGCAATCCTCCAATCCTCTGGCACCTCTCCCGTCTCCATCGACGACGCAAAGATCATCGCCAGAGGCTCTGCAGTCTCTTCCCTCGCCTCCCACAGTAACCTGGGGTATATCCCATCCGGACCCGGCGACTTATCTATCTTGATGCCATTCAAGATAGATGCATAGGTGCATTGGCCACGCTAAATTCTCCCTCAGTGTACCTGAACAGGTGCCGGAGTGTGGCAACTAGGGGATTTTCATAGTAACTTCATTGCAGTGTTAATGTAAGCCTACTTGTGACTAATAAACTTGAGATCTGATTCTCTGTGATGTTGATTTTTAAAAATTCATTCACAGGATGTGGGTGTCGCTGGCTAGATCAGCATTTATTGCCCATCCCTAATTGCCCTCAAGAAGGTGGTGGTGAGCTGCCTTCCTGAACCGCTGCAGACCATGTGGTGTAGATACATCCATAGTGCTATTAGGGAGGGAATTCCAGGGTTTGGACCCAGCGACAGTGAAGGAATGGCAACATAGTTCAGAGTCAAGATGGCGTGTGGCTTGGAGGAGAACCTCCAGGTGATGGTGTTCATAGGTATCTGCTGCCCTTGTCTTTCTAGGTGGTAGTGGTCCTGGGTTTGGAAGGTGCTGTTGAAGGAGCCTTGGTGAGTTCCTACAGTGCATTTTGTAGATGGTACACACGGCTGCCACTGTGTGTTGGTGGTGGTGTGGATGGGGTGCCAGTCAAGTGGGCTACATTTTCCTGGATAATATTGAGCTTCTTGATTGTTGTTAGAGCTGCTCTCATAGACAAGTGGGGAGTATCCCTTCAAACTCCTGAGTTGTGACTTGGTGGACAAGCTTTAGGGAGTCAGGAGGTGAGTTACTCAACGTGATTCCTAGCCTCTGACCTGCTCTTGTAGTCACAGTATTTATATGGCTGGTTCAGTTCAGTTTCTGGTCGATGCTAATCTCCAAGATATTTATGGTGGGGGATTCAGCAATGCTAATGCTGTTGAATGTCGTGGGATGATGGTTATATTCTCTCTTGATAGAGATGGTAATTGCCTGGTACTTGTGTGGCACGAATGTTACTTGCCCCTTGTCAGCCTGAATGTTGTCCAGGTCTTGTTGCATTTGGACATGGACTGCTTCAGTATCTGAGGCATTGTGAATGGTGCTGAACATTGTGCAATCATCAGCGAATATCCCCACTTCTGACCTTATGATGGAAAGAAGATCATTAATGAAGCAGCTGAAGATGGTTGGGCCAAGGACACTACCCTGAGGAACTCCTGCAGTGATGTCCTGGAGCTGAGATGATTACCCTCCAGTCACTATGATCATTTTGCTTTGTGCCAGGTATAACTCCAACCAGCGGAGGGTTCCCCCCCCCCCCCAATTCCCATTGACTCCAGTTTTGCTGGGACTCCTTGATGTCATACTCAGTCAAATGCAGCCTTGATGTTAAGGGCAGTCACTGTCCCCTCACCTCTGTCTTTCAGCTCTTTTGTCCATGTTTGAACCAAGGCTGTAATGAGGTCAGGAGCTGAGTGACCCTGGCGGAACCCAGACTGAGCGTCAGTGAGCAAGTTATTGCTGAGTAAGTGCCGCTTGATAGTGCTGTTGATCACCCCTTCCATCACGTTGCTGGTGAGGGATAAATATTAGCCAGACCACAGGCGATAACCTCCCGCTCCTTTGAAATACTGAATATGGGATCTTTTCAAGCAGAGCTTAATATTTCATCCAACATCTTACACCCCCAACACTGCCTCCATTCTGCACTGGAGTGGAACTTAAACCCAGAACCTTGCGATTCAAAGGCCAGAGTGCTACCAAGTGAATCACAGCTAACACCTAATAAATTAATAAAATAATTCCGAATATAAAGTCCTGCAGATTCCTGTGGCTTCCTTCGCTCTATAAGTGCACAAAGATTTTGCTGCCGGGTTTACTGTTATCGTCATTAATCCTCTCTTCATAAACTCGTTCCGTTGGGCTGGTTTAGCTGCGAGTTTTCCTTGAAGGTGCACTAAATATTTTAGCGCTACAAAATTAATAGTGATTCACACATAGCAAACAAAAGCATTGCCATGGTTGCTAGGGTCCCACATCCCTCCTCACACACACCACAAATGAAATTGTACAAAGTTGTTACCTCAACAGGAGGAAGGTGAGTGTATAAAGTGCGGTTGATGCTGAGAGACAGTTTTACCGCACTCCAATCAGCATTTCCAACAATAACTTGTAACAGTGACAACACGTCACAAGTATTTCAGTGGCAGAAAACTGCTCTGGGATTTCCTGAGATTGTGAAAGACACTACATAAATGCAAATATTCCTTTCTTTCTAAGTTGGAACGATAATAATGTTTTAAAACATTGACATGGAAGCTCCAGTTAAGAAGATTCTTTTCATGAAAGTGGAGGACCTGAGTTACTACTCAGCAACGGTTAAAACTACTGGCTGTTAAAACTACCATTTGTGGCTTGCAATGTAAATTTCTGTGCTGAAGGTAGGTATGGCTCTTCCCATTGCTGCACCAGTTTGTTTGAGGTCACTCTGGAGATGAGGATAGATAGTATCTAAACCAGGGAGGATAGATTGGAGAGGTTGGGACTGTTCTCCTTGGGAGAGAAGAAGGCTAAGAGGAGAGTTGATTGAGATGTTCAAAATCATGAGGGTACTGGACAGAGTGGTTAAGGAGAAACAGCTCCAACTCATAACAGGATCAAGAATGAGAGGGCACAGATTTAAAGTGATTTGCAAAAGAAACCAATGTGATGTGAGAAAAGCTTTTTCACCCAGCGAGTGGTTGGGGTCTGGAATGCTCTGCCTGGAAATGTGGTGGAGGCAGCTTCAATTGAGGCATTCCAGAGGACATTAGATGATTATTTGAATAGAAACAATGTGCAGGGGTGAAGGGAAAAGGCAGGAGAACGGCACTAAGTCATAATGCTTGTCTGGAGAGCCAGTGTCAACATGATGGGCCAAATGGCTTCTTTCTGCACCGTGATTCTGTGATTGTCGGTGGCAGTTTGCTGTTGCTTTCCACTTTCAGGCCTCAAGCCTACCCACACTGTTGGTGTCAGTCTGAACTATACAAAAATCATTTAGCCACTCAACTAACCAATCCCTCAACTTCCCAACATCAATCACACATTTGCCACATGCTAGTTTGAGCTTATGTCCCTTTGTCCTACTTGCACCATTTAAGTTACAGTAATATTCCATTTTCTATTCTCTTGTGATCTTGTATGCCTCTGAAAGATCTCCTCACAGACCACCCTTTATAGGCTGAAAAGCCCACATTTTTCCAGGCTTTCTTCAAACATCAAGCCCTAGGATTCAACCTCATGGCTCTTCTCTGCACTAGACATGCTGCTGCAGTTGTACAGACAACCATGGAGCAGAAGGATCTGGTACCTAAAGGGTTAACATGGGACATAATAGAGCACTGCTCATACAATGATGTAAGAAGGCACATGACCTAGAGCTAAGGCCAGTCTAGAGATAGACAGCAACATGTAAGGACTTAGTATAGGTTCCTCTACAGACATTTACCCTCTACTGTAAATATGCAACTGGTTCAGTACTGTAACAAAAACCCGGAGGAAACCCACGCAGACACGGGGAGAATGTGCAAACTCCACATAGTCACCCAAGGCTGGAATTGAATACATAGACTAACGCACCCTGTAATAAACATACCATGTAATAAAAGTACACACGTTTTTACCAGCCTATGATAAACACACGTGGACATTTGATGAATCTACTTTATTGTTAATACAGAAACGAGACAGAATTTCAGGAATCTTCTCTCTGGCTCAATGGCCATTAAGACGGATGAGGACACAAACCACATTTTTCATACAGTGATCACTCAGGAAAGTTCCGGAGCAGAACCTAAGCGAAGGTGTTGCCATTATAGCCGACATTACCAGGTTCCAGGTCTTGGAAGACGATGTACATCCTGTGAAACAGGCAAGGGAAAACCATCAGCAAACAGCCAATTCAGAGACACTGAAAATAATCACACTCCCATTCGATCAGGCCCCATTCTCACTCTGACTGAATCAGGCCTCGTTCTCACTGCCAAAATCCACCTCTTGTCAGAGAATTGCTGGACATTTGCGTGCGCGCGTTGTGTGTGCGTGCACGTGTTTTGTGTGTGTGCATGTGTGCACGTATCATGTGTGCGCGCGTATTGTGTGTCAGCCAGACAAAGCTTGTGCCCACTCCACAAAGCTATAACTGATCTCTACCAACTTTCATTAACAGCTGTTCTGTAAACCTTTAAAGTGGACAGTTTGCAGCAAAAGCAGCGTATTTGCCGTGAATTGAGGCCAGTCAGTCAGCGTGGCTCTGCATAGCTGGGGAGACTCACTGACAGTCAAACACCCGCTTGCCCCACACCATCCCACAGCACCCAATCCGCCAGCCGTACCTGTCTGGACAAATATGTAGGTGCTTGTTTACCAAGTCGAACAGCACTTTGGAGTAGGTTTTGTTCTGTTTGACACCGAGTTTGCCGATGCTGGAGAGGCTGGCAAGAGCACAGGGCTCAGAGGATCCTCCAAAGTGAAGAATCTGGTCGGGCACAATGTGCACTGCGATGTACTGAAAAACAGAGAGAGAGAGCTTGGTGAATACTGGCGAGCTCCACAATCCCTGAGGCAACTCCCGCAGCCAGGGATGTGCCAGAGGATGACAGTATTATATACACACACTGCAGGGAGAGACACAAAACCGTAAAGTGAAGCAAAGAGAGGACAACCAAAGAGGACAGAGGTCATCACACCATACACCTCCTGCCGCATCCCACTCACCCCGCCCATAACCACATCACACATTGCCCCTTCCCTCCTTTTTTGTTCCACCCCCCCACATCCAAGCTCTCATGAGCTCAATTGAAGTCAGAGTCCGGCAGGTGTTTGACTGGAGCCTCTGCACTGCAGGCCCCTGCACAGTGAGATATTGGGGAAAGAGGCTGTGGCCTGCAGGATGTCCAGGTGCCCAGTGGGATGAGCAGTGCTGTTTGTGAAGTGCCAAGGTACAGGAGCAGGTCATTCAGGCCGTCACAATACCCCGACAATAAACATACACAAGTCTGAACTGGGCGCCAATTTCAGCGGTCTTTCTGGAAAGAGGGTTCCAGATTTCCGTCAGTCTTTGTTTCCCAACCTCTCCCCCAATGGGTTCACTTGAATTTGAAGTTTACACTCACTTCATCGGGACTTTCTCTCCAGGGGGAAATAAATCTTCATATCTATCCATCCAGCTCTTAAAGAACAACAAGTTATTTTAAGGGCTGTCTGGCCGGGTGATTGGGGAGAGAACACAAACTATGGACAAAGATGTTCTGTTGTACAATCAGAAACAGAATCAGGAGTAGACCCTGCCTACCCCTCCTCACCTTGCAACATCTCACCCTATCTGACCTCCCTTGTCTCACTCCACCTCACCCCGCCTTCAACTGAGGAAACACCTCACCTGAACCCCCAGCCCAACTGCCTCAGCACCAGAGGGCCTCATCTCATCTTCCTATGACCCAGGCAGACAACGCACACTTCACAGATTCACTGAGTGACTCAGATCACCTCCTGGCCACACTACCAACATTAGAAAATACTTTCACACGATCATCACTGTGTTCTGATGTGAATTGAGAAATCCCCTCTCCTGCTGATGCAGTTGAGAGCGAGAGTTTGTGGCTGGAAGTTTCCCAGCCCCCTTCCTCGCACAAACACTTTTTGTTCTTACTCATCAATGCCACTTTCGGAATGCGTGAGTGGGACCTGCTCAGTATTCCAGTCACGTCACAAGAAACCGGTGCCACATGTTGTGGTGAAACATTAAAAGCATTACGTGTCCGCCTGCTGATCCCAGTGTCGTCCTGATTCTCATATTTTCACATTCCTCCCCGGCAGAGCAGTGAAATACTGGAAAGATGGCGGGGGGTGTTAGCCCTACAGAGGGTTAAAATTTTTTGAGCTTTGGCTCAGTGGGGTAACATGGTGGCACAGTGGTTAGGGCTGCTGCCTCACAGTGCCAGGGACCCGGATTCAATTCCAGCCTCGGGTCACTGTCTGTGCGGAGTTTGTATGTTCTCCCCGTGTCTGTGTGGGTTTCCTCCAGGTGCTCTGGTTTCCTCCCACAGTCTGAAAGACGTGCTGGTTACGTGCATTGGTCATGCTAAATTCTCCCTCAGTGTACCCGAACAGGAGCCGGAGTGTGGTGACTAGGGGATTTTCAAAGAACAAAGAACAAAGAACAATACAGCACAGGAACAGGCCCTTCGGCCCTCCAAGCCCGCGCCGCTCCCCGGTCCAGGATTGAATCCTGAATCCAGGATCCCCGCCCAATTTTCCAGCCTATCTACATACCAATATCCTATCCACCGAGCTGTCCCTCACAGCTACGATGCTTTGTTCATTACAACCTATTAACTCACCCCCACCCCCCTATTCCAGACCATGTGATCCCCAGGGAGAGGCGAAAACCCAGAGTGAAAAACCCCAGGGCCAATATGGAGAAAAAAAAAATCTGGGAAATTCCTCTCCGACCCCCTGAGGCTATCGAAACGAGTCCAGGAGATCACAATGGCCCTGATCGGAAAATGCTTCCCAACCCTAGTCATTTCCACTTCCATGAACACCATATGAATTCCCTGCCCCCGAGACAGGTTCCCAACTATCCGCAGTCTCGCTCTGTACTGGCACCAGCAAGATGATCATAGAATGAAGCCTTGAAACGAGAAACAAGGAACAATTAGCCCGCGCCGCTCCCTGGTCCAAACTAGACCACTCTTTTGTATCCCTCCATTCCCACTCCGGTCATATAGCTGTCTAGATAAGTCTTAAACGTTCCCAGTGTGTCCGCCTCCACCACCTTGCCCGGCAACACATTCCAGGCCCCCACGACCCTCTGTGTGAAATATGTCCTTCTGATATCTGTGTTAAACCTCCCCCCCTTCAAAGAACAAAGAACAGTACAGCACAGGAAACAGGCCTTCGGCCCTCCAAGCCTGTGCCGCTCCTTGGTCCAACTAGACCAATCGTTTGTATCCCTCCATTCCCAGGCTGCTCATGTGACTATCCAGGTAAGTCTTAAACGATGTCAGCGTGCCTGCCTCCACCACCCTACTTGGCAGCGCATTCCAGGCCCCCACCACCCTCTGTGTAAAAAACGTCCCTCTGATGTCTGAGTTATACTTCGCCCCTCTCAGCTTGAGCCCGTGACCCCTCGTGATCGTCACCTCCGACCTGGGAAAAAGCTTCCCACTGTTCACCCTATCTATACCCTTCATAATCTTGTATACCTCTATTAGATCTCCCCTCATTCTCCGTCTTTCCAAGGAGAACAACCCCAGTCTACCCAATCTCTCCTCATAGCTAAGACCCTCCATACCAGGCAACATCCTGGTAAACCTTCTCTGCACTCTCTCCAATGCCTCCACGTCCTTCTGGTAGTGCGGCGACCAGAACTGGACGCAGTACTCCAAATGCGGCCTAACCAGCGTTCTATACAGCTGCATCATCAGACTCCAGCTTTTATACTCTATACCCCGTCCTATAAAGGCAAGCATACCATATGCCTTCTTCACCACCTTCTCCACCTGTGTTGCCACCTTCAAGGATTTGTGGACTTGCACACCTAGGTCCCTCTGTGTTTCTATACTCCTGATGACTCTGCCATTTATTGCATAACTCCTCCCTACATTATTTCTTCCAAAATGCATCACTTCGCATTTATCCGGATTAAATTCCATCTGCCACCTCTCCGCCCAATTTTCCAGCCTATCTATATCCTGCTGTATTGCCCGACAATGCTCTTCGCTATCCGCAATTCCAGCCATCTTTGTGTCATCCGCAAACTTGCTGATTACACCAGTTACACCTTCTTCCAAATCATTTATATATATCACAAATAGCAGAGGTCCCAGTACAGAGCCCTGCGGAACACCACTGGTCACAGACCTCCAGCTGGAAAAAGACCCTTCGACCACTACCCTCTGTCTCCTATGGCCAAGCCAGTTCTCCACCCATCGAGCCACTTCTCCTTGTTTTGTTTTGGGGCCACTGCTGTTTGTAATATTTATTAATGATCTGGATGAGGGTATAGTTGGGTGGATTAGCAAATTTGCTGATGACACCAAAGTCGGTGGTGTGGTAGACAGTGAGGAAGGGTGTCGTAGTTTGCAGGAAGACTTAGACAGGATGCAAAGTTGGGCCGAGAGGTGGCGGATGGAGTTTAATGCGGAGAAGTGTGAGGTAATTCACTTTGGTAGGAATAACAGATGTGTTGAGTATAGGGCTAACGGGAGGACTTTGAATAGTGTGGAGGAGCAGAGGGATCTAGGTGTATGTGTGCATAGATCCCTGAAAGTTGGGAATCAAGTAGATAAGGTTGTTAGGAAGGCATATGGTGTCTTGGCGTTTATTGGTAGGGGGATTGAATTTAGGAGTCGTAGCGTTATGTTGCAACTGTACACAACTCTGGTGCGGCCGCACTTGGAGTACTGTGTGCAGTTCTGGTCCCCACATTACAGGAAGGATGTGGAGGCTTTGGAGAGGGTGCAGAGGAGGTTTACCAGGATGTTGCCTGGTATGGAGGGGAGATCCTATGAGGAGAGGCTGAGGGATTTGGGATTGTTTTCGCTGGAAAGGCGGCGGCTAAGAGGGGATCTTATTGAAACATATAAGATGATTAGAGGTTTAGATAGGGTGGATAGTGATAGCCTTTTTCCTCTGATGGAGAAATCCAGCACGAGGGGGCATGGCTTTAAATTGAGGGGGGGTAGTTATAGAACCGATGTCAGGGGTAGGTTCTTTACCCAGAGGGTGGTGAGGGATTGGAATGCCCTGCCAGCATCAGTTGTAAATGCGCCTAGTTTGGGGGCGTTTAAGAGATCCGTAGATAGGTTCATGGACGAAAAGAAATTGGTTTAGGTTGGAGGGTCACAGTTTTTTTTTAACTGGTCGGTGCAACATCGTGGGCCGAAGGGCCTGTTCTGCGCTGTAATGTTCTATGTTCTATGTTCTCCTTGTATCCCATGAGCCTTAACCTTCTTAACCAACCTGCCATGTGGGACTTTGTCAAATGCCTTACTGAAATCCATATAGACGACATCCACGGCCCTTCCTTCATCAACCGTTTTTGTCACTTCCTCAAAAAACTCCACCAAATTTGTAAGGCACGACCTCCCTCTTACAAAACCATGCTGTCTGTCACTAATGAGATTGTTCCGTTCTAAATGCACATACATCCTGTCTCTAAGAATCCTCTCCAACAACTTCCCTACCACGGACGTCAAGCTCACCGGCCTATAATTTCCTGGGTTATCCCTGCTACCCTTCTTAAACAACGGGACCACATTCGCTATCCTCCAATCCTCAGGGACCTCACCCGTGTCCAAAGAAGCGACAAAGATTTCCGTCAGAGGCCCAGCAATTTCCTCTCTCGTCTCCCTGAGCAGTCGAGGATAGATGCCATCAGGCCCTGGGGCTTTGTCAGTTTTAATGTTCCCTAAAAAACCTAACACTTCCTCTCTCGTAATGGAGATTTTCTCTAACGGGTCAAAGTAACTTCATTGCGGTGTTAATGTAAGCCTACTTGTGACACTAATAAACAAACGTTTTAAACTCTCTTTCTCTGGGTGGCACTCAACTCAAAACCTGCACCTTCGGACTAAGATGGGAACGGTGCCACTAGCTCAGGGTTAATACGATTGCAGTATCAGCAGGAGAGATCTCTCAATGTTTTGCTGAGAGATTCCTCCCTCAGCCCAACAGTAGCAGAGGATCAGATGGTTCTTTGTCTCACTGCAGTGGGAGCTGGCAAAGCAGCAGAATCCGCACTCCACAGAGGTCAGTTTACATGAAATGCAGCTCCAACACGTGATGAGCCATGGGGGAGGGGGGGGGGTCCCAGGTCTTCACCAAACCTCATGGCTGAGAGGCTCGATATTGTGAAGGATGTCAGTGAGGGAACGGGGATGGACTGTGAGGAAAGGATTAAGCCGCAGCTCACAGCAGGCTGCGGCTGAAGGAACAATCGGCTGATCCCCTGACGAGGGACAAGCTGACTGAAGCATAGCTCAACTAGCCTCAACCCATCTGCAGCACTCCCTTTGATTGGGGGAGGGGACTGAGACGGCATCTCCCGGTGAATCAGGTCACCTTCAATCTGCCCCTGCCATTGGTTCTCAGATAATAATGAGTAAAAATGAGGTTTCTGACCAGGAGGAATGTTGAAGTACGCAGACTGTCTCTGGGTTACTCAGCAACCTTCATCCAGTCAATTAGTGGCACATTCTGGCCTAGATAAACTGCTGTGGCTGGGGATTACACTGGCCAATACCCCCCCCCACCCCCGGGGTCATTTACAAAGCTGATTGATGGGTTGGAATGGGAGCTGTGAGGCTGCGCTGTGGCACTCAGCATTATCTTTGTGAGCTCAGTAAGTCAGCCTGAACTAAATTTATAAACCAGGAGATTGTGGAAGTTTGTGGGGTTATTTGTCGTCACGTAGCTGCGTTCAGTCAGCCCTGCTGTAATGTCTTTGCAACGAGAGAGGATGGGGGGTTGGGGAGAGGGGGAGAGAGCTCTGGGTCACTGCAGCTTTTCACACAACTGTCTCAGCAGCAGCAGGAGGCCATTCGGCCCATTGTATCCACGCCACCTCTCCAAAGAAGCTATTTACCTAGAACCACTCCCCTGCCTGCTCCCTGTAGCCCTGCATGTTCTTGCTTTTCAAATCACAATCCAATTCCACATGAGGGTCTTGGGAGTTCAGTGAGTTTACACTTATTTCTGTGTCACTGACGGTGAGTATTTCTCATGAGGACAGAACCACCCACCTTTGTGTAACTGCCCCTCGAGATCATGTCGGTCCTCACAGGAATATAGGGGGTGGGTTGTGGGGTCATTTTCTGGGAATTCTGAGAGAGATGGATCTTTGAAGATCTGGGGACGAGGTTGCAATTCCTGGAGAAGGGTGGAGAAGGGTGGAAGTCCCGGGCTCTCTTGACCCCACCAATGGGGGACCCCATTTGGAGGTTCAGTTTCACAGAGTGTCGTAAAGGGGAGGAGGGGAGGGAATGGGGAGTGAGTGAGGGAGGGGGGAGAGATATGGATGGGGGGGGCGGAGAGAGATGGATGGGGGGGGGGAGAGAGAGATGGATGGGGGGGGAAGGGAGAGATGGATGGGGGGGGAAGAGATGGATGGGGGGGAGAGATGGATGGGGGGGGGGGAGAGATGGATGGGGGGGGAGGGGAGAGATGGATGGGGGGGGAGGGGAGAGATGGATGGGGGGGGAGGGGAGAGATGGATGGGGGGGGAGAGATGGATGGGGGGGGAGAGATGGATGGGGGGGAGAGATGGATGGGGGGGGAGAGATGGATGGGGGGGAGAGATGGATGGGGGGGGGAGAGAGAAGGATGGGGGGGGAGAGAGATGGATGGGGGGGGGAGAGAGATGGATGGGGGGGGAGAGAGATGGATGGGGGGGAGAGAGATGGATGGGGGGGGGAGAGAGATGGATGGGGGGGGGAGAGAGATGGATGGGGGGGGGAGAGAGATGGATGGGGGGGGAGAGAGATGGATGGGGGGGGGAGAGAGATGGATGGGGGGGGAGAGAGATGGATGGGGGGGGGGGAGAGAGATGGATGGGGGGGGGGAGAGAGATGGATGGGGGGGGGGAGAGAGATGGATGGGGGGGGGGAGAGAGATGGATGGGGGGGGAGAGAGATGGATGGGGGGGGAGAGAGATGGATGGGGGGGGAGAGAGATGGATGGGGGGGGAGAGAGATGGATGGGGGGGGAGAGAGATGGATGGGGGGGGAGAGAGATGGATGGGGGGGGAGAGAGATGGATGGGGGGGGAGAGAGATGGATGGGGGGGGAGAGAGATGGATGGGGGGGAGAGAGATGGATGGGGGGGAGAGAGATGGATGGGGGGGAGAGAGATGGATGGGGGGGAGAGAGATGGATGGGGGGGAGAGAGATGGATGGGGGAGAGAGAGATGGATGGGGGAGAGAGAGATGGATGGGGGGAGAGAGAGATGGATGGGGGGAGAGAGAGATGGATGGGGGGGGAGAGAGATGGATGGGGGGGGAGAGAGATGGATGGGGGGGGGGAGAGAGATGGATGGGGGGGGGGAGAGAGATGGATGGGGGGGGGAGAGAGATGGATGGGGGGGGGAGAGAGATGGATGGGGGGGGGAGAGAGATGGATGGGGGGGGAGAGAGATGGATGGGGGGGGAGAGAGATGGATGGGGGGGGAGAGAGATGGATGGGGGGGGAGAGAGATGGATGGGGGGGGAGAGAGATGGATGGGGGGGGAGAGAGATGGATGGGGGGGGAGAGAGATGGATGGGGGGGGAGAGAGATGGATGGGGGGGGAGAGAGATGGATGGGGGGGGAGAGAGATGGATGGGGGGGAGAGAGATGGATGGGGGGGAGAGAGATGGATGGGGGGGAGAGAGATGGATGGGGGGGGAGAGAGATGGATGGGGGGGGGAGAGAGATGGATGGGGGGGGGAGAGAGATGGATGGGGGGGGAGAGAGATGGATGGGGGGGAGAGAGATGGATGGGGGGGGGAGAGAGATGGATGGGGGGGAGAGAGATGGATGGGGGGGAGAGAGATGGATAGGGGGGAGAGAGATGGATGGGGGGGGAGAGAGATGGATGGGGGGGAGAGATGGATGGGGGGGAAGAGATGGATGGGGGGGAGAGATGAATGGGGGGGGAAGGAGAGATGGATGGGGGGGGGAGAGAGATGGATGGGGGGGGGGAGAGAGATGGATGGTGGGAGTGGATTTACTGAGTCAATGCTTCGGGAACAGAGTTTGTGTCCGGGGAACGGAGGCTTTGGTGATGAATTGGAGGAAACCTCTGTTTATAGAATCGCCACAGTGCAGGAGGCCATTCAGCCCATCGACTCTGCACCAGCGCTCTGGCAGAGCATCTTACCCCAGGCCCTCTCCCCGCACATTTAGCAATTTAGCACGGCCAATGCCCCCAAACAACGTCTTTCAGAATGTGAAAGGAAACCGAAGCACCCGGAGGAAACCCACGCAGACATGGGGAGGACGTGTTGGCGCTGTGGAGCGGCAGTGCTCACACTCTGCCACCTCGGGCTGTTTTAACAGCGGATATTCCCGGCCCCGCTCTCTCTGCTTGCCTACCTGTGTGGGTTTGCCCAGCTGCTGGCACAGCGTCGCCGTCAACTCCTCCGCCAACACGTCCGGGATGGTGGAGCGGCTCAGGTTTGTGTTAAGCACGAAAGTCGGCATTTCTCCCGCGACCAGAGACTGACTGCACCACACTGCTCTGCTCAAAGACCCACTCCCACGCCCTGACCAGCACTCCTCCCGCCACTAGAGGCCAGTGCGCCCACTCCCTGCGCCTTGTCCCTCACTCCTCCCGCCACTAGAGGCCCGTGCGCCCACTCCCTGCGCCTTGTCCCTCATTCCTCCCGCCACTAGAGGCCAATGCGCCCACTCCCCGCGCCTTGTCCCTCATTCCTCCCGCCACTAGAGGCCAGTGCGCCCACTCCCTGCGCCTTGTCCCTCATTCCTCCCGCCACTAGAGGCCAGTGCGCCCACTCCCCGCGCCTTGTCCCTCATTCCTCCCGCCAGTAGAGGCCAGTGCGCCCACTCCCCGCTCCTTGTCCCTCATTCCTCCCGCCACTAGAGGCCAGTGCGCCCACTCCCCGCGCCTTGTCCCTCATTCCTCCCGCCACTAGAGGCCAGTGCGCCCAGTCCACGCGCCTTGTCCCTCATTCCTCCCGCCACTAGAGGCCAGTGCGCCCACTTCCCGCGCCTTGTCCCTTACTCCTCCCGTCACCTGAGACCATTGTGCCCGCTCCCCGTCCCCTGACAAGCACTCCTGCCGCCATTAGAGGCCAATGTGTCCGCTCCCCGCCAAGCACTCCTGCCACCGTTAGAAGCGAGTGCGCCCGCTCCTCGCGGTCTGTCCCTCAGTCCTCCTGCCACTAGAGGCCAGTGCGTCCGCTCGCTGTCCCCTGACAAGCACTCCTGCCGCCATTCGAAGCCAGTGAGCCCGCTCCCTGCGCCCTGTCCCTGAGTCCTCCAGCCACTAGAGGCCAATGTGCCCCGCTCCCCGGGACCTGTCCCTGAGTCCTCCTGCCACTAGAGGCCAGTGTGCCGACTCCCCGCGCCGTGTCCCTCAGTCCTCACAGTAAGAAGTTTAACAACATCAGGTTAAAGTCCTCCCGCCTCAGTCCTTATCCTCAGTCCTCCTGCCACTAGAAGCCAGTGTGCCAGCTCCTCCCGCCACTAGAGGCCGCTGTGTTGGGAGGTCTCCCGGGCCAGTGTAAGAAGCAGAAGTTGTGTTTTAGAGTTGGTCAGCGAGTTTGGGAATGGCGGTTTTTCTGGTGGTTGCTTCAAATATCAATCCGACGGTGCATCAAACAAAGCCCTTCCTGCCAGGAACAGGCTCTCCAAGTTTGGAAACTATTGTATAGAGCTTTACAGCACAGAAAGAGGCCCTTTGGCTTGTGTCTCCGGTCACTATCCTAATCCCATTTTCCATCATTTGGTCTGCAGTCCTGTGTGCTGTGGCGTTTCAAGTGTTCATCTAAATGCTTCTTAAATGTTGTGAGGGTTCCTGCCTCTGCCACCCTTTCAGGAAGAGAGTTCCAGATTCCCACCACCCTCTGGATGAGAAGGTTTTTTCTCAAATTCCCCCTAAATCTCCAGCCCCTTACCTTTAATCAGTGCCCCCTGGTTATTGACCCCTCTACCAAGGGGGAAGGTTTCTTCCTATCTACACTATGTCCCTCATAATTTTGTACACCTCAGCTTTTGCTCTTTGGAAAACAACCCCAGCCTATCCAGCCTCTCTTTGTAGCTGAAACGCACCAGCCCAGATAATATCCTGGTGAATCTTCTCTGCACCTTCTCCAGTGCAATCATATCCTTCCTATAGTGTAGCGACCAGAACTGCACACTGCTCCAGTTATGGCCTACTGAGCGGTTTATACAGCTCCATCATAACCTCTTTGTTCTTATATTCTATGCCTTTGCTAATAAACGTAAGTATCCTACTTGCCGTCTTAACCACCTTATTGACCTGTGCTGCTGAGTTTAGGGATCTTGAGACATGCACCCCAAGCCCCCTCTGATCCTTTGTACTTCCTAGTGTTCTACTGTTCATTGTTCACCTAACTTTGCTTTGTTAGTCCTCCTAAAATCTGTTTCTATTTGCTTTGGCTGATCTAATTTTAACTTCAAATTCACATTTCTGCCTAATCTTTTATCCCAGGCAGAGACAGAGTGTAACAGCAAAATTTGTGGATGATTCTAAAATAGGTTGGAAAGCAGGCTGTGATGAGGAGATAAAGAGTTTACAGTTGGATATTGATAGGCTCGGAGAATGGGCCAGAATATGGCAGATGGCGTTTAATGTGGATAAGGTTATCTATTTAGGCCAGAAAAATAAAAGGGCAAATTATTATTTAATGGGAAGCAGTTTCAAAGTGCATCAGTGCAGAGGGATCTGGGTGTCTTTGTGCATTAATTGCAGAAAGTGGGTATGCAGGTGCAGCATACAATAAGAAAAGCAAATGGAATCTTGGCATTTTATTGCAAAAGGACTTAATTTTAAAAGAAAGAAGTGTTGTTACAATTGTATAAGGCATTGGTGCGACCACACCTGGAGTATTGTGTTCAGTTTTGGTCTCCTTACTTGAAGGATGTGGTGGCATTGGAGGCAGTTCAGAGGAGGTTTGCCAGAGTGACTCCAGGGATGAAAGGGCTGTCGTACGAGGAGTGGTTGGATAGTTTGGGTTGCTCTCGCTGGAGTTCAGAAGAAGAAGGGGGAGGATCTGATCGAGGTTTATAAAATGCTAAAGGGGATTGATAAGGTGGACATTGAACAGATGTTCCACTTGTGGGACAGTCTAGAACAAGAGGTCATAGATATAGGGCAGAACTCTACCACCTCGCCTGCCACGAAATCGGAGCGGGCGAAGGTCCAACAACGGAAATCTCCGTTGACCTTGGGTTGGAATTTCTGGTCTCGTTTGAGCGAGGCTGTAAAATCCCGCGAGAGGAGGTCAGTTCACAACTGATATGAGAGAAACTATTGTCAAGAGGATTGTGATCTGTGGAACTCACTATTCCCGAGTGCAGTGGAGGCAGAATCAATCAACAGATTCAAGAAAGAGAGATATGTTTCTGATGAAAAGCAGGAATAAAGGGCTATGGAGAACAGATAGGAAAGTGGAGTTGAGACCAGGATAAGAGCAGCCACAATCATGTTAAATGGTGGAGCGGGCTTGATGGGCTGAATTGCCTACTCCCGCTCCTAATTCCTATGTTCCTACCCCTTGCTAATCAAAAATCTATCAACATCTGACTTGCAAATATTCAAAGACTTTGCCTCAACCACCTTTTGAGGAAGAGAATTCCAGTGTCTCACTACCCGCTGAGATAAAAAAAAACTAATCTCTGTCTTAAATTAGTTCTAGATTCTCCCACAAGAGGAAACATTGGGCAGAATTTTCCTGTCCTGCGGCCGTGGGAATTGTAGAGGGCGGGGCAGAAAATTTGGTGGACTATTTAAAGGTCCATTGATCTTGGGTGGGAATTTCCGATTTTGGGGCAAGCGTGGCTGGAAATTCCCGCCCATTGTTTCCACGTCCATCCTGTCAAGACCCCTCAGAGTCTTGTATGTTTCAAATCGCTTCTTACTCTTCTAAACACCCACAGATATAAGCATAGTCTGTCCAACCTTTTCGCATAAGACAACCCATACATTCTAATAATTAATCTACTAAACTTCTGAATTGTTTCTAACGCATTAGGGGAGGTGATGGCCTAGTGGTATTATCGCTATATTAATCTAGAAGCTCAGCTAATGTTGTGGGGAACCGGGTTCGAATCCCACCATGGCAGTCGGTGGAATTTGAATTCAATAAAAAATATCTGCAATTAAGGATCTACCGATGACCATAAAACCATTGTCGATTGTCGGAAAAACCCATCTGGTTCACTAATGTCCTTTAAGGAGAGAAAAGAGCTAACATGACTAGGGTTGGGAAGCATTTTCCGATCAGGGCCATTGTGATCTCCTGGACTCGTTTCGATCGCCTCAGGGGGTCGGAGAGGAATTTCCCAGATTTTTTTTTTCCCCATATTGGCCCTGGGGTTTTTCACTCTGGGTTTTCGCCTCTCCCTGGAGATCACATGGTCTGGAATGGGGGGGTGGGGGTGAGTTAATAGGTTGTAATGAACAAAGCATCGTAGCTGTGAGGGACAGCTCGGTGGATAGGATATTGGTATGTAGATAGGCTGGAAAATTGGGCGGGGATCCTGGATTCAGGATTCAATGCTGGACCGGGGAGCGGCGCGGGCTTGGAGGGCCGAAGGGCCTGTTCCTGTGCTGTATTGTTCTTTGTTCTTTGTTGACGTTTCTAATCATCTGGACTCGAAACGTCAGCTCTTTTCTCCTTACGATTCTGCCAGACCTGCTGAGATTTTCCAGCATTTTCTCTTTTGGCTCCCTATTCTTGCAATAAACAATAACATTCTATTAACTTTCCTAATTACTTGCTGTATTTGTATACTAACCTTTTGCAATTCACGCAGGACATCCAGATCCCTCTGCATTCAGAGCTCTGCAAACTCCCAACATTTAAATAATATGCTTCTTTTCTATTCGTCCTTCCAAAATGGACAGCCTCATATATTCACACATTAGCCAGACATTATTTCCTTTTGTAATCTCTTTATGTTCTCTTCACAACTTACTTTCCCACTTATCTTTGTGTCATCAGCAAATTTAGCAACCATACAATTGTGTCCATTCATCCCAATCATTTATATAAATTATTAAGAGTTGAAACATCAGCACTAATTCTCTGGCACACCACCCATTTATGCCTGCTCTTCAGTTCTCTGTTAGCTAGCCAATCTTCTTTCCATGCCAATACGTAACCTCCTACACCATGAGATTTTTTTCTCCGCAATAACCTTTGATGTGGCTCCTTATCAAATACCTTCTAAAAATCTCAGTACAGTACCCCACTGGTTACTCTTTATCCACATCATGTTACTTCTTCAAAGAACTCCAATAAATTGGTTAAATATGATTTCCCTTCACAAAACCATGAAGACTCTGATTCCTTGAATTTATCTAAGTACCCTGCTACATCTTTAATAATAGCTTCTAACAAGTTTCCTATGACAGATGCTAATCTAACTGGCCTGTAGTTTCTTGCTTTCTGTCTCCCTCTCTTTTTGAATAAAGGAGTTGCATTTGCTATGGATCCTTTCCCAAATCTAGGGAATTTTGGAAAATTAAAACAACTCAGCAGCTATCTCCCCAGCCACTTATTTTAAGATCCTAGGATGAAATCCATCAGGATCCGGTAGAAGCGGCTGAGGGACTTCACTGGTGCACTCTGGGAGAAGTCGGACCAGCAACATTTACCAAGAAGTGGGAAGCAGAAGATCTGGTGTCAAGGAGCGGTAAACCCGAAACACTACATTAGTGTTTCCCTCCCTCCCTCCTC
>NW_027594219.1:0-20517 GCF_964213995.1 Mustelus asterias | reverse complement strand
ATCACCCCCAGTCTGACACCCGATCCCTCCATCACCCCCACCCCCACCCCATCACCCCCAGTCTGACACTCAACCCCCCGTCACCCCCAGTCTGACCCCCGTCACCCCCAGTCTGAACCCCCGTCACCCCCAGTCTGACCCCCCCTGACCCCCAGCCTGCCCCCCCTCTCCCAGTCTGGGCATCTTACCCGTTGAAGAGAGTCTGTGCCAGTTTGAAGAGTTGCTTTGCCAGTTCCACGCTGCGATCTCCAAACTGCGCGCCGACCAGCTCACAACTCCGTCTCAGGTGCCGGGCAGCAGCGCTCCAATCAGCTGCAGGCATAGCAATGATCAGCAAAGTTGCGGAAAGATCCCCGGCACAAATCATACACAGCCCCAACCTCACCCCACCGCCCTAAACTGACCCCCCCCCCACCCCCATTCCCCCTCCTCACCCCCACATACAGCCCCAACCTCACCCCACCGCCCTAAACTGACCCCCCCCCACCCCCATTCCCCCTCCTCACCCCCACATACAGCCCCAACCTCACCCCACCGCCCTAAACTGACCCCCCCCACCCCCATTCCCCCTCCTCACCCCCACATACAGCCCCAACCTCACCCTACCGCCCTAAACTGACCCCCCCCACCCCCATTCCCCCTCCTCACCCCCACATACAGCCCCAACCTCACCCTACCGCCCTAAACTGACCTCCCCCACCCCCATTCCCCTCCTCACCCCCACATACAGCCCCAACCTCACCCCACCGCCCTAAACTGACCCCCCCCCACCCCCATTCCCCCTCCTCACCCCCACATACAGCCCCAACCTCACCCCACCGCCCTAAACTGACCCCCCCCACCCCCATTCCCCCTCCTCACCCCCACATACAGCCCCAACCTCACCCCACCGCCCTAAACTGACCCCCCCCACCCCCATTCCCCCTCCTCACCCCCACATACAGCCCCAACCTCACCCTACCGCCCTAAACTGACCCCCCCCACCCCCATTCCCCCTCCTCACCCCCACATACAGCCCCAACCTCACCCCACCGCCCTAAACTGACCCCCCCCACCCCCATTCCCCTCCTCACCCCCACATACAGCCCCAACCTCACCCCACCGCCCTAAACTGACCCCCCCCACCCCCATTCCCCCTCCTCACCCCCACATACAGCCCCAACCTCACCCCACCGCCCTAACTGACCCCCCCCACCCCCATTCCCCCTCCTCACCCCCACATACAGCCCCAACCTCACCCCACCGCCCTAAACTGACCCCCCCCACCCCCATTCCCCCTCCTCACCCCCACATACAGCCCCAACCTCACCCCACCGCCCTAAACTGACCCCCCCCCCACCCCCATTCCCCCTCCTCACCCCCACACACAGCCCCAACCTCACCCCACCGCCCTAAACTGACCCCCCCCCCACCCCCATTCCCCCTCCTCACCCCCACATACAGCCCCAACCTCACCCCACCGCCCTAAACTGACCCCCCCCACCCCCATTCCCCTCCTCACCCCCACATACAGCCCCAACCTCACCCCACCGCCCTAAACTGACCCCCCCCACCCCCATTCCCCCTCCTCACCCCCACATACAGCCCCAACCTCACCCCACCGCCCTAAACTGACCCCCCCCACCCCCATTCCCCCTCCTCACCCCCACATACAGCCCCAACCTCACCCCACCGCCCTAAACTGACCCCCCCCACCCCCATTCCCCCTCCTCACCCCCACATACAGCCCCAACCTCACCCCACCGCCCTAAACTGACCCCCCCCCCACCCCCATTCCCCCTCCTCACCCCCACACACAGCCCCAACCTCACCCCACCGCCCTAAACTGACCCCCCCCCCACCCCCATTCCCCCTCCTCACCCCCACACACAGCCCCAACCTCACCCCACCGCCCTAAACTGACCCCCCCCACCCCCATTCCCCCTCCTCACCCCCACATACAGCCCCAACCTCACCCCACCGCCCTAAACTGACCCCCCCCCACCCCTATTCCCCTCCTCACCCCCACATACAGCCCCAACCTCACCCCACCGCCCTAAACTGACCCCCCCCACCCCCATTCCCCCTCCTCACCCCCACATACAGCCCCAACCTCACCCTACCACCCTAAACTGACCCCCCCCCACCCCCATTCCCCCTCCTCACCCCCACATACAGCCCCAACCTCACCCCACCGCCCTAAACTGACCCCCCCCACCCCCATTCCCCCTCCTCACCCCCACATACAGCCCCAACCTCACCCCACCGCCCTAAACTGACCCCCCCCACCCCCATTCCCCCTCCTCACCCCCACATACAGCCCCAACCTCACCCCACCGCCCTAAACTGACCCCCCCCACCCCCATTCCCCCTCCTCACCCCCACATACAGCCCCAACCTCACCCCACCGCCCTAAACTGACCCCCCCCACCCCCATTCCCCCTCCTCACCCCCACATACAGCCCCAACCTCACCCCACCGCCCTAAACTGACCCCCCCCCACCCCCATTCCCCCCTCCTCACCCCCACACACAGCCCCAACCTCACCCCACCGCCCTAAACTGACCCCCCCCCACCCCCATTCCCCCTCCTCATCCCCACATACAGCCCCAACCTCACCCCACCGCCCTAAACTGACCCCCCCCACCCCCATTCCCCCTCCTCACCCCCACATACAGCCCCAACCTCACCCCACCGCCCTAAACTGACCCCCCCACCCCCATTCCCCCTCCTCACCCCCACATACAGCCCCAACCTCACCCCACCGCCCTAAACTGACCCCCCCCACCCCCATTCCCCCTCCTCACCCCCACATACAGCCCCAACCTCACCCCACCGCCCTAAACTGACCCCCCCCACCCCCATTCCCCCTCCTCACCCCCACATACAGCCCCAACCTCACCCCACCGCCCTAAACTGACCCCCCCCCCACCCCCATTCCCCCTCCTCACCCCCACACACAGCCCCAACCTCACCCCACCGCCCTAAACTGACCCCCCCCCCACCCCCATTCCCCCTCCTCACCCCCACACACAGCCCCAACCTCACCCCACCGCCCTAAACTGACCCCCCCCACCCCCATTCCCCCTCCTCACCCCCACATACAGCCCCAACCTCACCCCACCGCCCTAAACTGACCCCCCCCCCACCCCCATTCCCCCTCCTCACCCCCACATACAGCCCCAACCTCACCCCACCGCCCTAAACTGACCCCCCCCACCCCCATTCCCCCTCCTCACCCCCACATACAGCCCCAACCTCACCCCACCGCCCTAAACTGACCCCCCCCCCACCCCCATTCCCCCTCCTCACCCCCACATACAGCCCCAACCTCACCCCACCGCCCTAAACTGACCCCCCCCACCCCCATTCCCCCTCCTCACCCCCACATACAGCCCCAACCTCACCCCACCGCCCTAAACTGACCCCCCCCACCCCCATTCCCCCTCCTCACCCCCACATACAGCCCCAACCTCACCCCACCGCCCTAAACTGACCCCCCCCCACCCCCATTCCCCCTCCTCACCCCCACATACAGCCCCAACCTCACCCCACCGCCCTAAACTGACCCCCCCCACCCCCATTCCCCCTCCTCACCCCCACATACAGCCCCAACCTCACCCCACCGCCCTAAACTGACCCCCCCCACCCCCATTCCCCCTCCTCACCCCCACATACAGCCCCAACCTCACCCCACCGCCCTAAACTGACCCCCCCCACCCCCATTCCCCCTCCTCACCCCCACATACAGCCCCAACCTCACCCCACCGCCCTAAACTGACCCCCCCCCACCCCCATTCCCCCTCCTCACCCCCACATACAGCCCCAACCTCACCCCACCGCCCTAAACTGACCCCCCCCACCCCCATTCCCCCTCCTCACCCCCACATACAGCCCCAACCTCACCCCACCGCCCTAAACTGACCCCCCCCACCCCCATTCCCCCTCCTCACCCCCACATACAGCCCCAACCTCACCCCACCGCCCTAAACTGACCCCCCCCCACCCCCATTCCCCCTCCTCACCCCCACATACAGCCCCAACCTCACCCTACCGCCCTAAACTGACCCCCCCCCCACCCCCATTCCCCCTCCTCACCCCCACATACAGCCCCAACCTCACCCCACCGCCCTAAACTGACCCCCCCCCACCCCCATTCCCCCTCCTCACCCCCACATACAGCCCCACTCCCCACAGTGCAGACAGTGCCGGCAGTGCAGACAGTGCCGGCAACGCAGACAGTGCCGGCAGTGCAGACAGTGCCGGCAACGCAGACAGTGCCGGCAGTGCAGACCAGACAGTGCCGGCAGTGCAGACCAGACAGTGCCGGCAACGCAGACAGTGCCGGCAACGCAGACAGTGCCGCAGTGGTGACAGCGCAGGCAGTGAGCTCACCCTGAGATGCGTGAAGCTGTGCCAGGCAGTCCTCGATCTCTCCTTGAACTGGGTGCTGACTGGACAAGAGGTTCTGCGCTGTCTGCTGGCACTCGGAGAGGATTTGAAAAGCAGCATCTGAAAGAGAGCGACCAGTAAAACATCCCCACGGCACTGACAATAACTCTCACTGGTTAAATCCTGTGTGTCATCGTAAACCGGTCAGTATCGGGCGCAGTGTCCGGTCAGTATCGGGCGCAGTGTCCGGTCAGTATCGGGCGCAGTGTCCGGTCAGTATCGGGCGCAGTGTCCGGTCAGTATCGGGCGCAGTGTCCGGTCAGTATCGGGCGCAGTGTCCGGTCAGTATCGGGCGCAGTGTCCGGTCAGTATCGGGCGCAGTGTCCGGTCAGTATCGGGCGCAGTGTCCGGTCAGTATCGGGCGCAGTGTCCGGTCAGTATCGGGCGCAGTGTCCGGTCAGTATCGGGCGCAGTGTCCGGTCAGTATCGGGCGCAGTGTCCGGTCAGTATCGGGCGCAGTGTCCGGTCAGTATCGGGCGCACTGTCCGGTCAGTATCGGGCGCAGTGTCCGGTCAGTATCGGGCGCAGTGTCCGGTCAGTATCGGGCGCAGTGTCCGGTCAGTATCGGGCGCAGTGTCCGGTCAGTATCGGGCGCAGTGTCCGGTCAGTATCGGGCGCAGTGTCCGGTCAGTATCGGGCGCAGTGTCCGGTCAGTATCGGGCGCAGTGTCCGGTCAGTATCGGGCGCAGTGTCCGGTCAGTATCGGGCGCAGTGTCCGGTCAGTATCGGGCGCAGTGTCCGGTCAGTATCGGGCGCAGTGTCCGGTCAGTATCGGGCGGTGTCCGGTCAGTATCGGGCGCAGTGTCCGGTCAGTATCGGGTGTAGTGTCCGGTCAGTATCGGGCGCAGTGTCCGGTCAGTATCGGGCGCAGTGTCCGGTCAGTATCGGGCACAGTGTCCGGTCAGTATCGGGCACAGTGTCCGGTCAGTATCGGGCACAGTGTCCGGTCAGTATCGGGCACAGTGTCCGGTCAGTATCGGGCACAGTGTCCGGTCAGTATCGGGCGCAGTGTCCGGTCAGTATCGGGCGCAGTGTCCGGTCAGTATCGGGCGCAGTGTCCGGTCAGTATTGGGCGCAGTGTCCGGTCAGTATTGGGCGCAGTGTCCGGTCAGTATTGGGCGCAGTGTCCGGTCAGTATCGGGCGCAGTGTCCGGTCAGTATCGGGCACAGTGTCCGGTCAGTATCGGGCACAGTGTCCGGTCAGTATCGGGCACAGTGTCCGGTCAGTATCGGGCACAGTGTCCGGTCAGTATCGGGCACAGTGTCCGGTCAGTATCGGGCACAGTGTCCGGTCAGTATCGGGCACAGTGTCCGGTCAGTATCGGGCGCAGTGTCCGGTCAGTATCGGGCACAGTGTCCGGTCAGTATCGGGCGCAGTGTCCGGTCAGTATTGGGCGCAGTGTCCGGTCAGTATTGGGCGCAGTGTCCGGTCAGTATTGGGCGCAGTGTCCGGTCAGTATCGGGCGCAGTGTCCGGTCAGTATCGGGCGCAGTGTCCGGTCAGTATCGGGCGCAGTGTCCGGTCAGTATTGGGCACACTGTCCGGTCAGTATCGGGCACAGTGCCCGGTCAGTATCGGGCACAGTGTCCGGTCAGTATCGGGCACACTGTCCGGTCAGTATCGGGCACACTGTCCGATCAGTATCGGGCACACTGTCCGGTCAGTATTGGGCACACTGTCCGGTCAGTATCGGGCACACTGTCCGGTCAGTATCGGGCACACTGTCCGGTCAGTATCGGGCACACTGTCCGGTCAGTATCGGGCACACTGTCCGGTCAGTATCGGGCACACTGTCCGGTCAGTATCGGGCACACTGTCCGGTCAGTATCGGGCACACTGTCCGGTCAGTATCGGGCACACTGTCCGGTCAGTATCGGGCACACTGTCCGGTCAGTATCGGGCACAGTGTCCGGTCAGTATCGGGCACACTGTCCGGTCAGTATCGGGCACACTGTCCGGTCAGTATCGGGCACACTGTCCGGTCAGTATCGGGCACAGTGTCCGGTCAGTATCGGGCACAGTGTCCGGTCAGTATCGGGCACAGTGTCTGGTCAGTATTGGGCACAGTGCCCGGTCAGTATCGGGCACACTGTCCGGTCAGTATCGGGCACAGTGCCCGGTCAGTATCGGGCAGTGTCCGGTCAGTATCGGGCACCGTGCCTGGGTTCTCGATGCTCAATCCCCTCGCGATATCCATCTTGCTGATTATTTGTTGCACTTGTTGAGTGAGAGAGAGTTTGGAGACCAGGTGACCACAGGACCTGTTTGAACATCTACAGTCTGCTTCCTCCGTGTCCTGCACAGAACAGAAACCCATCAGAATAACTCAGCATGGAGACAGTGTGTAAAATCAGAGGGTACATCACAAGGCACTGTGAGAAGGTGTTTAACCTGGCGTGACCAGGAGCAATGTGTGATTTATACTGTGTTCGCTCCTCCAATGGGATCTAGTTAAATCTGCCCAGTGGCTCCCAGCTGCTGCTGCTTGCAGCGCCTCTGTCAGGAGATCAGTCATCGCAGTGTTTCATAGAATCATAGTTAATGGCCCAGACAAAGGCCACTCTGCCCATCATGTCTGCACTAGCTGAGAAATGAGCCACCCAGCCTAACCCCGTTTTCAGCATCCATTTTTCTGTATCCTGGCATTTCCAGCAGGCGTATATCCAGACACCTTCAGTTCAGAGTTTCTGCATCTATCAGCCTTTCGGGCAGAGAGTTCTAGACCCCACAACCCTGTGGGTGAATGCATTTTCTCATCTCCCCTCTAATCTTTCTAGCAATCACTTTAAAGTTACTGTGAAAATCCCCGAGTCGCCACACTCCGGCACATGTTCGGGTACACTGAGGGAGAATTTAGCATGGCCAATGCACCCTAACCAACATGTCTTTGAGACTGAGAGAGGAGCACCCGGAGAAAACCCAGACACGTGGAGAACGTGCAGACTCCGCACAGACAGTGACCCAAGCCGGGAATTGAACCCGGGTCCCTGACGCTGTGAGGCAGCAGTGCTAACCACTGTGCCACCCCACTTTAAATCCTAGTCACTGACCTCCCTGCTGCAGTAAATAGATCCTTCCCATCCACTCTATCCATTCCCTCACAAATGTGTTTATCTCAATCAAATCTCTCCTCTTCTGTTCCAAGGGGAATAACCGCAGCTTGTACAATCTTTCCTCAAAGCTGCAATTTTCCATCCTGGCAACATCTTTGTAAATCTGCTCTGTACCCTCTCTAACACAATGACACCCTTTCTGTAATGAGGTGACCAGAACAGAACACAGTGTGCAAGTTGTGGCCTAAGTAATGTTTTATATTATCCAGCATAACATCCCTGCTTTTAGACTATATCCATTGGCTAGTAAATGAAAGGATTCCATACCACCTGATCAGCCTGTCCTGCTACCTTGGGGAATGTGGACTGCCAGGTTTCTAGTTTGAACTTGTTCACTCAGCTTCATCCTCACTAATTCACCAGAGCTCACCTACAGCCGCTTTGTGACATCGGTCATCTAACTACCCCTCGGCCGACCCCTCTTTCTGCCTCGGCCGACCCCTCTTTCTGCTTCAGTCGACCCCTCTTTCTGCTTCGGTCGACCCCTCTTTCTGCCTCGGCCGACCCCTCTTTCTGCCTCGGCCGACCCCTCTTTCTGCCTCGGCCGACCCCTCTTTCTGCTTCAGTCGACCCCTCTTTCTGCTTCAGTCGACCCCTCTTTCTGCCTCGGCCGACCCCTCTTTCTGCTTCAGTCGACCCCTCTTTCTGCTTCAGTCGACCCCTCTTTCTGCCTCGGCCGACCCCTCTTTCTGCCTCGGCCGACCCCTCTTTCTGCCTCGTCCGACCCCTCTTTCTGCTTCAGTCGACCCCTCTTTCTGCTTCGGTCGACCCCTCTTTCTGCCTCGGCCGACCCCTCTTTCTGCCTCGGCCGACCCCTCTTTCTGCCTCGGCCGACCCCTCTTTCTGCTTCAGTCGACCCCTCTTTCTGCTTCAGTCGACCCCTCTTTCTGCCTCGGCCGACCCCTCTTTCTGCTTCAGTCGACCCCTCTTTCTGCTTCAGTCGACCCCTCTTTCTGCCTCGGCCGACCCCTCTTTCTGCTTCAGTCGACCCCTCTTTCTGCTTCAGTCGACCCCTCTTTCTGCTTCGGTCGACCCCTCTTTCTGCTTCGGTCGACCCCTCTTTCTGCCTCGGCCGACCCCTCTTTCTGCTTCAGTCGACCCCTCTTTCTGCTTCGGTCGACCCCTCTTTCTGCTTCGGTCGACCCCTCTTTCTGCCTCGGCCGACCCCTCTTTCTGCCTCGGCCGACCCCTCTTTCTGCTTCAGTCGACCCCTCTTTCTGCTTCAGTCGACCCCTCTTTCTGCTTCGGTCGACCCCTCTTTCTGCCTCGGCCGACCCCTCTTTCTGCCTCGGCCGACCCCTCTTTCTGCCTCGGCCGACCCCTCTTTCTGCTTCGGTCGACCCCTCTTTCTGCCTCGGCCGACCCCTCTTTCTGCCTCGGCCGACCCCTCTTTCTGCTTCAGTCGACCCCTCTTTCTGCTTCAGTCGACCCCTCTTTCTGCCTCGGCCGACCCCTCTTTCTGCTTCAGTCGACCCCTCTTTCTGCTTCAGTCGACCCCTCTTTCTGCCTCGGCCGACCCCTCTTTCTGCTTCAGTCGACCCCTCTTTCTGCTTCAGTCGACCCCTCTTTCTGCTTCGGTCGACCCCTCTTTCTGCTTCGGTCGACCCCTCTTTCTGCCTCGGCCGACCCCTCTTTCTGCTTCAGTCGACCCCTCTTTCTGCTTCGGTCGACCCCTCTTTCTGCCTCGGCCGACCCCTCTTTCTGCCTCGGCCGACCCCTCTTTCTGCTTCAGTCGACCCCTCTTTCTGCTTCAGTCGACCCCTCTTTCTGCTTCGGTCGACCCCTCTTTCTGCCTCGGCCGACCCCTCTTTCTGCCTCGGCCGACCCCTCTTTCTGCCTCGGCCGACCCCTCTTTCTGCTTCGGTCGACCCCTCTTTCTGCCTCGGCCGACCCCTCTTTCTGCCTCGGCCGACCCCTCTTTCTGCCTCGGCCGACCCCTCTTTCTGCTTCGGTCGACCCCTCTTTCTGCCTCGGCCGACCCCTCTTTCTGCTTCAGTCAACCCCTCTTTCTGCTTCGGTCGACCCCTCTTTCTGCCTCGGTCGACCCCTCTTTCTGCCTCGGCCGACCCCTCTTTCTGCTTCAGTCAACCCCTCTTTCTGCTTCGGCCGACCCCTCTTTCTGCCTCGGCCGACCCCTCTTTCTGCCTCGGCCGACCCCTCTTTCTGCCTCGGCCGACCCCTCTTTCTGCTTCAGTCGACCCCTCTTTCTGCTTCGGTCGACCCCTCTTTCTGCTTCGGTCGACCCCTCTTTCTGCCTCGGCCGACCACTCTTTCTGCCTCAGCCGACCCCTCTTTCTGCTGCCTCCACCTTCCCCCATAGGAGAGATCTCTGGAATTTCAGCTCTGACCATGACTGAAATACGGACATTTTCTTTTCTGGATGTCACTTTTAAGTGACTTTTTGTTCTTGTTATTTCAAACACCTCTCTGTTGGTCTGATTGTCTGTAGATGGAATTTTTAACAAACATCTCAGCATCCACATTCCAAAGGCCTCGGCTTTCTGCCACAGATTTTTTATTGTCCAGGTTTCTGAGACAGACAGCAGAATGGATAGAATGTCACCCGTGGGCTAGAGAGAGGAAAATCAGTCGGGGTCCCCACTCCTGATTGCTGGGGAGAATCATAGAATAGAATACCTACAGTGCAGAAGAAGGCCATTTGGCCCATCGAGTCTGCACCGACCACAATCCCAACCAGGTCCCATTCCCATAACCCCACATATTTACCCTGCTAATCCCCTGACACTAGGGTCAATTTATCTTGGCCAATCCACCTAACCCGCACATCTTTGGACTGTGGGAGGAAACCGGAGCACCCGGAGGAAACCCACGCGGACACGGGGAGAACAGGCAGTGACCCAAGCTGGGAATTGAACCCGGGTCCCTGGCGCTGTGAGGCAGCAGTGCTAACCACTGTGCCACCGTGCCACCCCACAGTGTGTTTGTCTTTGCATTTGGGGAGGGAGGAGCAGCCACCTCCGTGGCTGAATTCTCTGCAGCAAGTGTTTGTCTGAAGTGGCTCATGAGGGGACATGGCCACCCACCCAATATAGAATCAAATCCACCAACCTCCACCCCAGCTCCTGCCACCCCACTCACCTGTAGAGTAAACCCACAGTGAGAGCAAAGATACTGAGTGAGCAGGGAGTCTGTCCCAGCTGCTTCCTTCTCCTCACTAACACATGCAGTGCACCAACACTGGAAGAAGTATTGGAGACAAAGGGCTCGCTGCCGTTCCTTCACTGCCATCCGGCTCCAGTGTGGACCTGGACACAGGCACAGATTAAATTCAATCCAACAAACTGTACCACGAGTATTAGAGGGTTGGGGGCAGGAAAGGGGGCAGAGAGGTGTGTGGGGGGGGGGCGGGGGGGGGGGGGGGAAGAATGAGGGGAGCTGAGCTTACCGTAGCAATGCAGCACTTCCTGTCCCGCTGGGATGGGTCGCGATGCTCTCACAGTGATAGTGGTGTTACGGAATGTGATGCTGGTGTTGGGGTCACACGAGTGGTTGAGTAGACTCATTCCAGAGTAGAAAGCAGTCGCAATCCTGACCTCTTCCATCTCTGCCACATGGGAATTTCCGACTCCTGCAACAGAACAAGCAGCTGAAGCTGCGATTCCTCGACAGCAAGAGCTCACTGAGGCACAGGTGGAATCAGGGCCTTTGGGGAAGCGATGGCCCATTGCTATTATCGCTAAACTATTAATCCAGAAACTCAGTGAATGTTCTGGGGATCCAGATTCGAATCCCACCACAGCAGATGGTGGAATTTGAATTCGGTAAAAATATCTGGAATTAAGAATCTACTGATGCCCGTGAAGCCATTGTTGATTGTCAGAAAAATCCATCTGGCTCACTCATATCCTTTAGGGAAGGAAATCTGCTGTCCTTACCCGGTCTGGCCTACATGCGACTCCAGAGCCACAGCAACGTGATTGACTCTCAACTGCCCTCGAGCAACTAGGGATGGGCAATAAATGCTGGCCCAGCCAGTGATGCCCACGTCCCACGAATGAATAATAAAAACAAGACCGGGCACCCCACACGGGACCGGGCACCCCACACGGGACCGGGCACCCCACACGGGACCGGGCACCCCACACGGGGTTGGCATGAGATCATGGGCTGACTTTTGCAGCCGCCTATTAGAGGACATGGAGTTTAATGATATTCCTGACTCGCTGCTCTAACAGAGTGAGGGAACAGATAGAGAGAAACTTCCCCATGGCACTGAGATCGTGAATCAGAGGACACGGATAAAAGTGATTGGCAAAAGAAGTAAAGGAGACACAGCGAGTGGTTAGGATCTGGAATGCACTGTCTGAGAGTGTGGTGGAGACAGATTCACACAGCGAGTGGTTAGGAGGGTGAAGACAGGTTGAATTGTGGTTTCCAATGGGAATTGGAGCATTAACTAGGTCAATTGCGTCTGCAGTGAGCTAGCACAAACAGTGGGCTGAATGGCCTCCCTCTGCACTGTAACCATTCAATGGTTCCTTGCACCGGGTACTGTGCAGCCAGAGTCCAAGCTCTGTTGGTTCTGACCTTCAGTCCCACACCGGCCAATCAGTGCACTGCCACAGAGACAGTGGCATTCCCACTGGGGGGTAGTGTACCAGTCCCCACACCCTGGTGCTTACCCGTGTCTCGGAGTGCTGTGATCGCCTGGCCATTACATTGCAGCTGCAGCATGTGTTGGAGCAATGCCACCCCCAGTGTGCTGAGCCTCTGGCCCTGTGCACTCTCCAGTTCCAGCTCCTCACTCAGCAGCTGTGGCTCCAGCCCCCTTTGCCTGATCGCCCGGCACACAGCAGCCGCGGTGAAGGCACACAGGAAGCGGTGCTTGGGTTTCTGTTGCTCGGTGTGTGGCAGGAGACTGTGGATCATCTTATAACGGCTCGGACCATCCCTGGACATCCAGTCAGCTTTCCCTGAGTACCCTCCAGCTCCACTGCAACCTGTTTGTCCCGTCCTGTGGTCAGGGTCCTCCCTCTTGCTCCGCTGTTCACCCAGATACTGGTCACCTCCATTCTGCGCTCTTGCCACCTCCTGCATGCCCGCAACCAGGACAGTGCGGAGGGCAAGGTGGGCGAAAGTGCCCAGTGCCAGGAGAAGGCCCCCGAGGCAGCATTCTAACCAGTGATACTGATGCCAAGCGGACTGTCGGCACAGCTCGCTGCAGTAACTACTGAAGCTGCAGGTCGGGCAGGGCAGCGGGAGGTCAGTCTGGCCTAAGCAGTGGTGGCAGTAGAGATCCTCATTGGGGGGTAACTCTTTTCCTCTCCCGCCAGGAATCAACACAGCTGCAAATGCCTCCTCCTGGAGCAGGATCTCCCCTGGCCTCAGCTCCTCAGTCGCAACCAGGTGGCGGCCCCTGAGAGTGTCCGAGTGCAAGATGAGAGCCGGAGATACTTCACACAGGATGGCGGCGGCGGCACTCTGTACACCGGGGCAGTCTCGGGATTGGGAGTGCGCCCCGACACTGGGCAAGGCTGTGGCTCGAGCGCTCTGACCCCCTCCGTCACGGAGATCCCCTCCGCTTTGCGGACCCAAGGCCGTATCGGGAATTCCAAGGTGGTGTAAACAGGATGTGTGACGTGCCAGGATTTTATGTTCCAGTTGCTGTGGATAACCATGTTCCCGAGCTCTCCGGATATCCTCTAAACATTCCTGGGTGCAGACAGAAGAGAAATATCTCTGTGTTAGTGTCTCGCGAGGGACAGAGCACAGAGCCACTGGCTCACCCCGATCTCCACTGACCCCCTCACCCTGACCCCCACTGACCCCTCACCCTGACCCCCTCACCCCGACCCCCACTGACCCCCTCACCCTGACCCCCACTGACCCCTCACCCCGACCCCCTCACCCTGACCCCCACTGACCCCCTCACCCCGACCCCCACTGACCCCCTCACCCCGATCCCCACTGACCCCCTCACCCCGATCCCCACTGACCCCTTCACACCGACCCCCACTGACCCCCTCACCCCGATCCCCACTGACCCCCTCACCCCGATCCCCACTGACCCCCTCACCCTGACCCCCACTGACCCCCTCACCCCGACCCCCACTGACACCCTCACCCCGATCCCCACTGACCCCCTCACCCCGACCCCCACTGACCCCCTCACACCGACCCCCACTGACCCCCTCACCCTGACCCCCACTGACCCCCTCACCCGGATCCCCACTGACCCCCTCACCCCAACTCCCACTGACCCCCTCACCCCGATCCCCACTGACTCCCTCATCCCAACTCCCACTGACCCCCTCACCCTGACCCCCACTGAACCCCTCACCCCGACCCCACACACACAGGCCCCCTCACCCCGACCCCCACTGACCCCCTCACCCCGACCCCCACTGACACCCTCACCCCGATCCCCACTGACCCCCTCACCCCGACCCCCACTGACCCCCTCACCCCGACCCCCTCACCCCGACCCCCACTGACCCCCTCACCCCGACCCCCACTGACCCCCTCACCCCGACCCCCACTGACACCCTCACCCCGATCCCCACTGACCCCCTCATCCCGACCCCCACTGACCCCCTCACCCCGACCCCCACACACAGGCCCCCTCACCCCGACCCCCACTGACCCCCTCACCACGGCCCCCACTGACCCCCTCACCACGGCCCCCACTGACCCCCTCACCCCGACCCCCACTGACCCCCTCACCCCGACCCCCAGTGACCCCCTCACCCCGGCCCCCACTGACCCACTCACCCCGACCCCCACTGACCCACTCACCCCGACCCCCACTGACCCCCTCACCCCGACCCCCACTGACCCCCTCACCCCCACTGACCCCCTCACCCCAGCCCCCCTCTGACCCCTTCACCCCAGCCCCCCACTGACCCCTTCACCCCGACCCCCACTGACCCCCTCACCCCGACCCCCACTGACCCCATCACCCCGACCCCCACTGACCCCCTCACGCTCCATCGACCCCCTCATCCCAACCCCCACTGACCCCCTCACCCCGACCCCCATGGACCCATCACCCCAACCCCCACTGACCCCCTCACCCCGACCCCCACTGACCCCATCACCCCGACCCCCACTGACCCTCTCACGCTCCATCGACCCCCTCACCCCAACCCCCACTGACCCCCTCACCCCGACCCCCATGGACCCATCACTCCGATCCCCACTGACCCCCGCACACTCTATCGACCCCATCACCCCGACACCCACTGACTGCCTCACCCCCCACTGACCCCCACTAACCCCCTCACCCAAAACCCACTGACCCCATCACACTCCATCAACCCCCTCATCCGGACCCCCCACTGACCCCCCTCACCCCTACCTCCACTGACCCCTCTCTAACCCCAGTGCCTTCCATCGACCTGCGAACCTCCCCACCAAACCCCTCATCGACCACCTCACCCCCCCACCGAACCCATCACCCTCCAACGACCCTCCAACAACCCTTCCCCCACCGAACCCTTCACAGTGACCCCATAGCCCTACATTAACCCATGAACCCCGACCAAACCCCTTCACCGAATCGTTCATCCCCATCGATCCCCTCACCCTGACCCCATCACCCTCCATTGACCCGCGAACCCCCACCAAAGCCCTCATTGACCCCCTCACCCCTCTCCACCGAACCCATCACCCTCCAACGACCCTCCAACAACCCCCCCACTGACCTCTTCATCCTGACCCCATCACCCTCCATTAACCTGTGAACCCTGACCAAACCCTCACTGAACCCCTCACCCCCATCGACCCCCTCAATGAACCACCCACCAACCCTATTACCCCATCAACCCATTCACCCCCCCATCAAGTCCCTTCCCCAGAGTCCCCCTTCGCCCGATGCCTCCACCTAACCCCCAGGAACTGTGGGGCTGGGGGTTACGCGATGTTCAGTGATGTGAAGCACTGGGTGGATGCCACTTGCCTGGTAACGCTGCAGATGGTACAGTGCCGCTGAGCGGTTGGCATAGAGCAGGGCTGCCTGAGGGGAAGCTGCACAACTGTGACGGAGACCCTGCAAAAACAGAGAGGCTGTCAGAGAGCAGCTGCTGTACAGAGAGGCTGTCAGAGAGCAGCTGCTGCACACAGTAGGCACCGCGCTCACCCTGTGAGCATCTGAATGGTGATCGCTCGGTACTGTTCAGTCAGGGACACAAGGAAGGCCCTGACAATGAGGCTGGAGCCTGGAACTGAGCAACGGTTGAGCCAGCTTGTGAATAGGAGCCCCGCACACAAGCAGTGCACAGTTCCACCCGACAGTTCCCTGTCCAATCTGACAATGTGGACTGAAAGGGAAATGGATTAGTTTGGAAACAAGAAAAACTGGGATGGTTTTGGTAAAGGATAAAGAGGAAGAGTTGACTAAAAACAGGAAAGAGAGGGAAGACCAAAGACTCACCCCGTGTAAAAATATTCCGATTGTGATTCAGAACAGACCAGACAGCTGTCCCTGAGTGCAGGAGTCCCTCCTAGAGATTCCTCCTGGAGCACGGGGATCTCACCCAGAGATTGGAGATTCCTCCCAGAGATCCCTACTGGAGTGTGGGAATCCCTCCCTGTGGAACGCCTCTGGACACAGACTTCCAGTCACAAAAACAACCTTCCACCATCATCTTCTGCCTCCTGCCACTAAGCCAATTTTGGATCCAATTTGCCAAGTTGCCCTGGATCCCATCTTCATCAGCCTTCCATGTGGACCCTTATCAAAGGCCTGACTGAAGTCCATGTCGACTACAGCAACTGCACTGCCCTCATCTACACACCCAGTCACCTCATCGAAAAATTCAGTCCAATTTGCGAGACATGCTCTCTCCCCAGACAAAGCCATGCTGACTATCCTTGGTTAATCCTTGCCTCTCCAAGTGGAGATTAATTCTGTCCCTCAGAATTTTTTCCAACAAGTTCCCTACCACTGATATTAGGTAAGTGCTTGATTCTGTAATTAGAGAGATTGATCGCATCCATTGTAAGCAGGATCGAGAGTCCCGCATGGTTTGTTGCCTGCCCGGTGCCAGGGTGAGGGACATCTCTGACCGGCTTGAAAGGATATTGGAGTGAGAAGAGGAGGAGCCAGTTATTGTGGTCCACGTTGGGACAAACAATGTAGGCAAGACTAGGAAAGAGGATGAGAAAATTAGGGAAGTGACCACATGGCTAAAGGAATGGTGCGGGAAAGAGGCGTTCCATTTCATGGGGCATTGGCATCAGTATTGGAACAGGAGGGATCTGTAACATTAGGACGGTCTTCACCTGAACCGATCTTGAACCAGTGTTCTAGCGAAAAGGATAAATAGGGTGGTCGCAAAGATTCTAAACTAGCAAGTGGGGGGGAACGGAAGGGTAAAACTACGGGAAGTATAATGGTTAATGAGAAGCAAAGCAACAGGTTAGCATGTGGGGAGGAGGTTCAACTACATGGAAAAGTATGAAGAAAGTTAAAAGGTAGGAGAACTCAGATGTTATCAATGAAGGTGCTAGGATTCAAAAAGAAGGTATAAAAACTATCATAAGGGCACTTTACCTAAATGCTCATAGCATTCTAAACAAGGTAAAGGAGTTGACGACACAAATCATCGCAAATGAGTATGATTTAGTGGCCATTACAGAGACATGGTTGCAGGGTGGTTACGACTGGGAGTTAAATATCATGAGGTATAAGACTATTTGGAAGGACAGATAGGAAAGTAAGGGAGCTGGTGTAGCTCTGATATTTAAGATGATATCAGGGCGGTAGTGAGAGATGATATAGGTTCTATGGAAAAACTCTATTTGGGTGGAAATTAGAAATAGTAAGGAAAAAAGTCACTGATAGGCGTAGTCTATAGGCCACCAAATAATGATATCACGGTGGGTCGAGAAACGAATAAAAAAATAATGGATGCATGTAAAAATGGTACAGCAATTATTGAGGAGGATTTTAATCTACATGTCGATTGGTCAAACCAGGTCGGTCAAGGCAGCCTTGAGGAGGGGTTCATAGAATGTATCCGCGATAGCTTCCTTGAACAGTATGTACTGGAACCTACGAGGGAACAAGCTATCCTAGATCTGGTCCTGTGTAATGAGACAGGAATAATTAATGATCTTACAGTTAGGGATCTTCTCGGAAGAAGCAATCACAGTATGTTTGATTTTAAAATACAGATGGAGAAGGTGAGAAGGTAAAATCCAATACCAGTGTCTTGTGCTTAAACAAAGGAGACTACAATGTGATGAGGGAGGAGTTGGTTAAGGTAGACTGGGAGCAAAAACTTTATGGTGGGACAATGAGGAACAGTGGAGGACTTTCAAAGCGATCTTTCACAGTGCTCAGCAAAAGTATATACCAGTGATAAGGAAGGACTGTAAAAAAAGATAATCAACCATGGATATCTAAGGAAATAAAGGAGGGGATCAAATTAAAAGAAAATGCATACAAAGTGGCAAAGATTAGTGGGAAACTAGAGGATTGGGAAATCTTTAAAGGTCAACAGAAAGTCACGAAAAAAGCTTTAAACAAAAGTAAGATGGATTATGAGAGGAAACTCGCTCAGAATATAAAAACAGATAGCAAAAGTTTCTACAAATATATAAAAGGAAAAAAAGTGGCAAAAGTAAACATTGGTCGTTTAGAGGATGAGAAGGGGGATGTAATAACTGGAAATGAGAAAATGGCTGAGGCATTGAACAGGTATTTTGTGTCGGTCTTCACAGTGGAAGACACAAATAACATGCTAAAAATTGATGACAGGAAGTCTGTGGCAGGTGAGAACCTAGAAACTATCATTATCACAAAAGAGGTCGTGTTGGGCAAGTTAATGGGGATAAAGGTAGACAAGTCTCCTGGTCCTGATAGAATGCATCCCAGGGTACTAAAAGAGATGGCGGGGGAAATAGCAAATGCACTAGTGGTAATTTACCAAAATTCGCTGGACTCTGGGGTGTTTCCCCAGATTGGAAAACAGAAAATGTGACACCACTGTTTAAAAAAGGAAGTAGACAAAAGGCAAGTAACTATAGGCCAGTTAGCTTAACTTCTGTAGTTGGGAAAATGCTTGAAGGAAGAAATAGCGAGACATCTGGATATAAATTGTCCCATTGGGAAGACGCAGCATGGGTTCATGAAGGGCAGGTCATGTTTGACTAATTTGGTGGAATTCTTTGAGAACATTACATGTAGAACATAGAACATTACAGTGCAGTACAGGCCCTTCGGCCCTCGATGTTGCGCCGACCAGTGGAACCAATCTAAAGCCCCTCTAATCTACACTATTCCAATATCATCCATATGTTTATCCAATAACCATTTGAATGCTCTTAATGTTGACGAGTCCACTACTGCTGCAGGCAGGGCATTCCACGCCCTTACTACTCTCTGAGTAAAGAACCTACCTCTAACATCTGTCCTATATCTCTCACCCCTCAATTTAAAGCTATGTCCCCTCGCGCTAGCCAACTGCTGTGCAGTGGATAATGGGAAACCTGTGGATGTGCTATATCTGGATTTCCAGAAGGCATTTGATAAGGTGCTGCACCAAAGACTGCTGCATAAGATAAAGGTACACGGTGTTACGGGTAATGTATTAGCATGGGTAGAGGATTGGTTAACTAACAGAAAGCAAAGAGTGGGGGTAAATGGGTGTTTTTCTGGTTTGCGATCAGTGGCTAGTTGTGTGTCTCAGGGATCAGTGTTGGGACCGCAATTGTTTACGATTTATATAGATGATTTGGAGTTGGGGGACCAAGCGTAGTGTGTCAAAATTCGCAGATGACACTAAGATAAGTGGCAGAGCAAAGTGTGCCGAGGATGCTGAAAGTCTGCAAAGGGATATAGGCAGTCTAAATGACTGGGCGAGAGTCTGGCAGATGGAGTACAATGTTGGTAAACGTGAGGTCATCTATTTTGGTAGGAATTCAAGCAAAATGGACTATTATTTAAATGGTAAAAAATTGCAGCATGCTGCTGTGCAGAGGGACCTGGGTTTCCTTGTGCATGAATCACAAAAAGTTGGTTTGCAGGTGCAGCAGGTAATTAAGAAGGCAAATGGAATTTTGTTCTTCATTGCAGGGATGGAGTTTAAAAACAGCGAGGTTATGTTGCAGCTGTATAAGGTGCTGGTGAGGCCACACCTGGAGTACTGTGTACAGTTTTGGTCTCCTTACTTGAGAAAGGATATACTGGCACTGGAGGGGGTGCAGAGGAGATTCACCAGGTTGATTCCGGAGTTGAGAGCGTTGGCTTATGAGGAGAGACTGAGTAGACTGCGGCTATACTCATTGGAATTCAGAACAGTGAGGGGAGATCTTATAGAAACATATAAGATTATGAAGGGGAGAGATAAATTTTTGAACAGTAAAGGAATTAACGGTTATGGTGAGCGGGCGGGTAAGTGGAGCTGAGTCCACAAAAAGATCAGCCATGATCTTATTGAATGGCGGAGCAGGCTCGAGGAGCCAGATGGCTTCCTCCGAGTTCTTATTATTCGAAGTGCCTTCTGAAATGGTTAAACAAGTCATTCAGTTCAAGAGCAATTAATAATGAACAACAAATGCTGGTCCACCCAGTGATGTCCACATGCCACCTATAAGTAAATGCATCAGGAGGTCAGCAATGTGTGAAAGTACCTTGGAATACAAGGCCACAGCCTGAACGTAGTCCTTCACTCTGAACCGAGCGTTCCCCTGCTGCTTAAAGTCCAGCTCAGTTTTGGGATCTTTTTGTGTCGAGCAGTGGGCACTCAGCTGCTCGAGAATTGCTTCATCTTCCGAGCTGGCCAGAGAAAGGAAAAGGTTAACCCGATAACCCAATCTGTCCAAATTAACCATTGACCAGCCCAGCTTGCTATGGCAACACTCCCAGAGCACCTGTCCCTGACACCCATGGCACTCTCCCCCACCCACTGACCGCCAACCCATCCCTCTACTGACCCTTCTCTGGACACTGACCCCTCCGTCCCCACCCCCCTCCCCCGGCCCCAACCCACACCTCACATCCCCTGAC
>NW_027594218.1:0-20530 GCF_964213995.1 Mustelus asterias | reverse complement strand
GCAACAGGATGGTAAAATCGGGCCCAATGTATTCAGTTTTCAGATTTACAGATATAGGATACTTGACCAGTGCAAACTAATGTTTAATTAAAAAGAAATTAGATTTTGTTTTTGCGCAAACGTTCAACAAAGAGTGGAGTTAGAGTGGGCGTGTATTGATGAACTTGTAGTGCTATCCCTATCCCTGATCTGACAGATTGTCCTTTCAATTATCATCAGCACGAGCTGCTGAAAATACAGGGTGAGATTTCCTGTAAGCACTCGCTGTAACCAAGTGATAAACCTGCTCTTTATAAACATGTTTACAACTTTATGGTAGTTTTTTTCATTCTTAGACTGAAGGGTAAGGTTGCCAAATTATTTAATGTTCAAAATGAGGGAGGGGTAGAATTGGGGCAGAGGACCGAAATAGAATTGGAATTGTGATACTGAATGGTGAGGAAGTTCATTAAAAATCTCAGTAACATTGACAATGTCTTCCAATCTCTAGGTGGGGGGCGGAGAGGGGGGAGAGAGAGAGAGAGAGAGGCACCCCCTGAGTGTTCCCACGTAAGGACTTCATGACATTTGTCTGGGAAGTTTAAACGTCTGTTGGGCAATTACCCTCCACTGGGATCCATCTGATTTCAATCAGACATCAGAAAATTCCTCTTCCAAAACTTGAGTAACTAAAGTACCCAACTGTGCCCATCAATTACCCTCCCAACCCCCTGACAACCACTCCTCGCCCTTAATACACACCCCAACTCCTAACTATAGCCCCACATCCCCAACCCCTAACTTCACCCCACACCCCCAGCCACTAACTACACCCCTACACCTCCAACACCTATCTACACCCCTAACCCCTAACTACACCCCCACACCCCAAACCCCTAGCTACACCCCAAATACCCCAACCTCTAACTACCCAAATGCAGACCCCAAACCCCCACCCCCTAAGTACATCCCCACAACCCCAACTACACCCCTATACTCCCAACACTTAATTACACCCCTATACCCCCAACACCTAACTACACCCCCACACCCCCAACACCTAACTACACCCCTATACCCCCAACACCTAATTACACCCCCACACCCCCAACACCTAACTACACCCCCACACCCCCAACACCTAACTACACCCCTATACCCCCAACACCTAACTACACCCCTATACCCCCAACACCTAACTACACCCCCACATCCCCAACCCCTAACTTCACCCCACACCCCCAGCCACTAACTACACCCCTACACCTCCAACACCTATCTACACCCCTAACCCCTAACTACACGCCCACACCCCAAACCCCTAGCTACATCCCAAATACCCCAACCTCTAACTACCCAAATGCAGACCCCAAACCCCCACCCCCTAAGTACATCCCCACAACCCCAACTACACCCCTATACCCCCAACACTTAATTACACCCCTATACCCCCAACACCTAACTACACCCCCACACCCCCAACACCTAACTACACCCCTATACCCCCAACACCTAACTACACCCCTATACCCCCAACACCTAACTACACCCCCACACCCCCAACACCTAACTACACCCCTATACCCCCAACACCTAACTACACCCCTATACCCCCAACACCTAACTACACCCCCACAACCCCAACTACACCCCTACACCCCCAACCCCTAGCTACACCCCCACACTACAAACCCCTAACTACACCCCCACACCACCAACTCCTTACTGCACCCCAACAACTAACAAAACCCCCACACCCACAGCCCCCAGCTACAGCCCCACATCCCCAACTCCTAATTACACCCCAACCGCTAAGTACACCCCATATCCCCACACCCCTAACTACACACCCATACCCCCAACCCCTAATTACACCCCCAACCCCCAGCTACACACCACATTCCCAATCCCGAACCACACCGCCACCCTCCTAACCTCTAACTACACCCTCATGCCCCCCCCCCATGACTAACATCACACCCAACCCCTAATTCCATGCACAACTCCTAACTGCTAACCACACCCCCAAAGCATAACTACACCCCACACCCTCAACCCCTAACTGAACCCCCTCACCCCAACCCCTAACTGCACCCCCTCTCCCCAACCCCTAACTACACTCTCACATCTCCAACTTCTAATTATACCCACACCCCCCAACCCCTAACTACACCCCCTCTCCCCAACCCCTAACTGCACCCTCTCTCCCCAACCCCTAACTACACCCCCTCTCCACAACCCCTAACTGCACCCCCTCTCCCCAACCCCTAACTACACCCCCTCTCCCCAACCCCTAACTGCACCCCCTCTCCCCAACCCCTAACTGCACCCCATCTCCCCAGCCCCTAACTGCACCCCATCTCCCCAACCCCTAACTGCACCCCCTCTCCAGCAACCCCGAACTGCACCCCCACACCCCCAACCCCTAACTGCGCCCCCTCTCCAGCAACCCCTAACCACATCCCCACACCCCCACCCCTAAATGCACCCCCACACCTGAACCCCTAACTACACCCCACACCCCCATCCCATAGATCCACCCCCACTCCCATACCCCAACCGCTAATTACACCCACAATTCCTAACTACCCCCCCATATCCCAACTGCTAATTACACCCCCACACCCAAAACTCCTAACTATACCCCAACCCCTAGCGACACTCCTACATCCCCAACTCCACCCCCAAACCACAACAACCCCTAAATACACCCACAACCCCTAACTACACACCCAAATTCCGTTACTACACCCCTATACCCCCAGACCCCCAACAATACCGCCACAATCCCAACCCCAAACCACACCATCAACCCTTAAATATGCCCACAACCACTAACTACACTGCCACGGCCACAACCCCTACACACCCAATGCCTAACTACAGCCCCCCAACCTCTAACTATCCCGACACACCTAACTACACCACCAGACCCCCAATCACTAATTACACCCCCAAACCCTAACTTCACACCAAACCCCTAACTACACCCCCACACCCAAATCCCTAACTACATACCTAACCCCGAACTACACCCCAACCCCGAACTACAGCCCCAGACCCTCAATGCCTAACTACACCCCCACACCCAAATCCCTAACTACATACCTAACCCCGAACTACACCCCAAACCCTAACTACAGCCCCAGACCCTCAACCCCAAACTACGCCCCACACCCCAAACCCCTAACTATTCTCCTAGATCCTCATCCCCTAACTACACTGCCAATCCCTAACTATGCCCCACACCCCCAACCCCTAACTACTCCCCCACATACCCAACCCAATACTACCCCCTACACCCCCAACCCCAAACTACTCCCCCACATACCCAACCCAATACTACCCCCTACACCCCCAACCCCTAACAACAACCCCCAACCCCGAACTATATTCCCACACCCTAACCCCTAACTATATTCCCACATCCCCAAATCCTAACTACATTCCCACACTCTCAAATCCTAATTACACCCCTATTCACTAACTAAACCCCACACCCCAAAATGCACCCCAACAGCCCCAACCCGTAAATACATCCACGCCCACTAACTACACTTCCACGCCCACAACACCTAACTACCCCCACACAGATCCAACCACTCACTACAGCCACAACCCCTAACTGCACCCCCACAACCCCTAACTATACCCCACACCCCAAACACCTAACTACACCCCAATGTCCAACCCCTGATGATTCCCTCACATACCAACCCATAACTACCCCCTCCACGCCCATACCTCCAGCCCCTAACAACAGCCCCAACCCCTAACTACACCCCCACACCCACAACCCCTAACTACACCCTCAACCCTGAAACACACCCCCACACACTCAACCCCAAACGACACCGCCAACCTCTAACTACACCCTCAAGCCCCAACTACACTCCCAAACACTAACTGTACCCCACACCCCCAACCATTAACTACATCCCTCACACCAACCGCTAACTACACCTCCACACCCCCAACCCCTAACTCCACCCCAACCCCTAACTCCACCCCAATCCCTAACTACACTCCACACTCCAATGCCTGACTACCCCCCACACTCCCAACCCCTAAGTACATCCTCGCACCCATAACACCTACCTACATCCCCAACTATATCGCCGCACTCCCAAACCCTAACTACACATCCAACCTCTGACTACACCCCTACACCCCAATCCCTGACTACAGCCCTAACTACACCCCAAACCAATAACTGCACCCTCAACCCCTAACTACACCCCCAACCCACAAACCTATAACTACCCCCTACACCCCCAACCCCAAACCACGACAACCACTAAATACACCCACAACCATTAACTGCGCTCCCACGCCCATAATCCCTAACTACACCACCAACCCCTAACTACACCCCCACACCCTAACCCCAAACCACACCACCAACGCCTAAATACACCCACAACCACCATCTACACTCCCACGCCCGCAACACCTAACTACCCCCACACAGACCCAAGCACTCACTACACCCGCAACCCCCTAACTATCCCCACAGCCACAACCCCTAATTACACCCCCACACCTCAACCACTAACGACACCACTACACCCCATACCCCCAACCCTGACTACTCCCCCACATACCCAACCCATAACTACAGCCAGTAAATCCCCAACTACAGCCCCACCCCTCAACCCCAAACTACACCACCAACCCCTAACTAAACCCCACAGCCCAATCCCTAAAAACACCCCAGCCCCTAAGTACAGCCCTAACCCCAAACTGCACCCCCAACCCCTAACTACACCCCCACACCCTCAACCCCTAACTACACCCCAACCCCTAACTATAACCCCAAACCTCTGACTACACCTCTACACACCCAACCCAAACCCATAACTCCACACCCCCAACCGCTAACTACACTCCACACTCCAATGCCTGACTACCACCCACACCCCCAGCACCTAACTAAATCCTCCACACCCTCAAGCCCCAACTATACCCCCAAACACTAACTACACCCCACCCCCTAACACCTAACTACACCCCAACCCTATAACTGCACCCCCATACCCCCAATCCTTAACTAAATCCCATACACCCAACCCCTAACTGCAACCCCAACCCTCAAACGCATAACTATTCCCCACACCCCCAAATACATCACCACCCCTCCACCCAAAACCCCTAACTACACTCCCACACCACCAACCTCTAACTACACTCCCACGTCCACAGCACCTAATTACCCCCACACGCACCCAACCACTCACTACACCCCAACCCCCTAACTACACTCCACATTCTGAACACCTAACTACACACCCAATGTCCAACCTCTGATGACTCCCCCACATACCCAACCCATAACTACCCCTGACACGCCCATACCCCTAACTACACCCCCACACCCCCAACCCCTACCTACACCCCACACCCCTAACTACAGCCAGCAAAACCCAAACTACACCCCCACACCCAAAACCCCGAATTACACTCAACCTGAGCTACACCCCTACATCCCCAACACCTAAAAACACCCACAACCACCATCTACACTCCTGCACCCACAACACCTAACTACCCCCACACAGACCCAAGCACTCACTACACCTGCAACCCCCTAACTACCCCCACAGCCACTACATCCCCACACCCCAAAACCTAACTTCACCCCACACCCCCAACCCCATCTACACCTCCATACCCCTAACAACATACGCAACCCCTAACTAGAGCCAGCAAATCCCCAACTACACTCCCACCCCTCAACCCCAAACTACACCACCAACCCCTAACTACACCCCCACACCCCCAACCCCTAACTAAACCTCACACCCCAACCCCTAACTAAACCCCACACCCCTAACCCTAACTACACCCCTACACCCCTAATCCCTCACTACGCCCCAAACCCTCAAACCCATAACTACCCTCTACACCCCCACACCCCCAAATACACCTCCACACTTCCAACCCCTAGCTACACCTCTACATCCTCAACTCCTAGCTATACCCCCACCCCAACCCCTATCTACAACCCCCACCCAAAACCCCTAACTACATCACCAACCCCTAAATACACTCACAACCACTAACTACACCTCCACGCCCACAACACCTAACCACACCCCCCCACACACCCAACCACTCACTACACCCCTAACTCCACCCTCACATCCCAAACCCCGAACTAAACCCCTAACTACGCCCCCAACCCCTAACTACACCCCACATTCCAGCCACTAACTATGCAACCAACCCTTAAATACGCCCACAACCCGTAACTACACCCCACACCCCAACCCCTAACTACACTCCCACACCCACAACCCCAAACTGCACCACCCCGCCACCAACCCCTAACTACACCGCACACTCCAACTCCAAACTACACCCTAACCCTTAACTACTTTCCTACACACTCAACCCCTAGCTAAACCCCCACAGCCCCAACCCCTTACTACAACCCCACACCATAACTACATCCCACACCCCCAACCTCAAACCACCCCCCTGCCACCAACCCCTAACTACACCCCCACACCCCCAACTAAACCCCACACCACAAACCTCTAACTACCCCCACACCCCAACCTTTAACCAAACCCCCATCCCTAACTACAACCCACACCCCAAACCCCTAATTACACCCCCACACTCCTAACTACACCCCACACCCCTGACTACCCCCCCCAACCTTCAGATCTCTGATGACCCTTCTGACCACTTGATCCCCATCTACGCCCCACGTCCCCGCCCTCCCAATCCCCCCCCACCCGACTGACCACATGACCTCCCTATCACACCTCCCCCCATCCCTCTCCCTTTGACTCATCCTATCCACCCTGCTTACCACCTGACCCATCTTACATCCTTGATGCATCCTACCTGCGATTGTACCCCCACCTCAGCTGCCTTGACCCATCCTACCTGCTGGCCAGTCATTGAATTCCTATAGTGCAGAAGGAGGCCATTTGGCCCATCGAGTCTGCACTGACAACAATCCCACCCAGGCCCTATCCTTGTAACCCCACGTAATCCCCCTGACACTAAGGGGCAATCCCACCCAGACCTGTTCCCCGTAACCTCAAGTATTTACCTTGCTATTCCCCCTAACCTACACATCTTGGGATGACTAAGGGGCAATTTAGCATGGCCAATCCACCTAACCTGCACATCTTTGGACTGTGGGAGGAAACTGGAGCACCCGAAGGAAACCCATGAAGACACGGGAAGAATTTGTAAACTCCACACTGACCCAAGGCCAATATTGAACCTAGCGCTGTGAGGCAGCAGTGCTATCCACTGTGCTACCATGCCACCCATAAACCCAATCCTAACCCCTGACCTATTCTGTTCTCTGTCATTCTCCTCTATTCTATCCCCAGTTGATTTCCTAACTCCCCATCCATCCGACCCACTTACCTTTCACATTTACCTTCTCCCTGGCTTCTCCAAGTGGCTTTGACCTGTAAATTTATCTACTTTATGGCTCTGCACTGAAGGCCTTGGGAACCGAGTGCACTGCACTTTCCTCGCTAGGCCTGAGTTGGAAGGCCGGGTGGGAAATGTACCTCTCCCGAACAAAATGGAGTGGAGTGGCGATCCAAATGTGATTGCCGCATTTTGCAAATTCTGGCCCAAAGCTTACCTCAGACTTCAGAGGGTAACTATTCTGCTGGCTCTGAAATCAGTGAATGGAAGATTAGAGGCAGCTTGGCAGGCAATTCTCCCATGGTGCCACTTGCAGCTGAAGCCCTGCTGGTGACACCCGGTGATGAAAAATTTAAACCCCCCCGGTGCCCCCTTCAACTTAGAAATTTCCAGATGAAGCTTATTTATTAGTGTCACAAGTAGGCTTACATTAAATGTGATTAACTCTTAACTGTCTTCTGAAGTAACCAAGCAAGAATTGGAGTTGTGACAATCAGGAATTGACAACCAAAGGCTGGCCTTGCTAGGAATTTATTTATTAGTGTCACAAGTAGGCTTACATTAACACTGCAATGAAGTTACTATGAAAATCCCCTTGTTGCCAAACTCCAGTGCCTGTTTGGGTACCCTGAGGGAGAATTTAGCATGGCCAATGCACCTAACCAGCACATATTTCAGACAGTGGGAGCAAACCGGAGCACCCAGAGGAAATTCACGCACACGTGGGGAGAACTTTCAGACTCCATACAGATGTTGCAAGCCGGGAATCGAACCCAGGTCCCTGGCGCTGTGAGGCAGCAATGCTAACCACTGTGCCACCGTGCCACACCCCCCTCAAGAAGTTCCAGTTCAAAAGCAAATGAGCAGAAACAATTGAGTAGAGGGGTTGGGGGGGCAGGGGGGTAACAAGGAACAAGACACTGGCACTAAAAACTAATCTGAGCTTTTACAGAATGTAATAAAATAGGGAATGTTGTGTTTACTGATGTAAGAACACAATCCTGCTTCAATACCTTGTGTAAATCAAAATGGGAAACAGATGCTTCTTCAATGCATGAATTTCAGTGATGACAGGACAGCAGTGGTGCATCACACATCTTGTTAGTCACATAGCAGCTGTTTCCTGATTCCTGTGCTGTACAGAATTGTAAGTGAAATAAAATGAGATCAATTAAAACTCCAGCTCAAGGGGACTAAATAGCTACAGCAAAGGTCAAAGACATGCCCTTTTGCACGTGCAGACTAGGGTTTAAACTGGCAAAGAAACAGATATTATGCTCACTTTCACCGAACGGTATATAAAAAAATCACAAGGGAGCAAGTAACCAAGTTGATGGCAGTCGTTTTATCTAGCCCTGAATAAATATGTGTCTACAGCACAGAATTACCCCTATCAATCAGTTATAACACAGCGCAGTCCAACTGGAATATGTAGGTAATAAAACTGTCACAAGGTACAGGATATGTGCAGTCGAAGATTCTCAGTTGAGGCAACAATGAAGGCCACACTCATCCTTTTCCTAGGACTGAACACAAAACAATGGGAGAAAAAATATAAGGAACTATTGAAAAAAAGCATTATACAGATGCAGCTTCCTGCCAAGATAGAGTGCAAGGGTCTTGGCTAATATGGGGAAGGCGATGGCCGAGTGGTATTATTGCTAGACTATTAATCCAGAAACTCAGCTAATGTCCCAGGAACCCAGGTTCGATCCCAACACGGCAGTTGGTACAAATTGAATTCAATAAAAAAATACCTGGAATTAAGAATCTACTGATGACCATGAAACCACTGTCAATTATTGGAAAAACCCATCTGTTTCACTAACGTCCTTTAAGGAAGGAAATCTGCCGTCCTTACCTGGTTTGGCCTACATGTGACTCCAGAGCCACAGCAATGTGGTTAGTTCTCAACTATCCTCAGGCAACTAGGAATGGGCAACAAATGCTGGCCAGTCAGAGACACCCATGTCCCACGAATGAATAAAAAAACCCATTCTGGTCACTGCAGCAGCACAAATATATTTATCAAAATTTCCTCTGCTCCTGCTTATAATTTTGTTAAAAATATTGATCAAAGGAAATAAAGAAAAAGTTCTGCGCCTATTTCTCTTCAAACACACATCTATCTACCTGTAACATGTTAAAAAAATTTACATCTGCATGCACTTCCTGTCTGCAAAGTTTGACGTCCTGCTGTCATGTTTTTGTCACACTTTTGATGCCGTACTTAAAACCCTAACTTCTGTTGCTGACTGGAGAGAGGTCATGAACTGTGGCACATGGGCACTCGATCCACACCCTGGGTGGGGTTTTATGGCCTCGCTCGAGACCGGAAATTCCCACCCAAGGTCAATGGACATTTCCATTTTCCACCCCTCGCTGCTCCGATTCTGTGGCAGGTGGGGCTTTAGCATTCCGGTGTATGTCTAGGTGCAATATGATGAGGGGAATTCTCCCGTTCCACCCATCACGGGAATTGTAGCAGGTCGGGGGGGGGGGGAGGGGGGGGGGGCGGACCACGCAAAGGTCCATTGACCTCGGGCGGGGTTTTGGGGTGTGCACGGACGGAGAATCCCACCCGGCTTCTTTGGAACTGAAGAGAGGTAGAATTGTGATGGGGTTTATACTGTTGATCAAAGAGGGAGAGTCTGGTAGAACAAAAGGGAGGGTCAAGGATAGGTTAGAGGGCAGAGAGATTTAATAACAAAGGTGTCAAATGGAGTGTTGAAGTTTGGAGTAGAGAAACAGAGTATTGGACAAGAATAATGGTCAATGGCAGACTAAAGGATTGCTCTATCTCAAAGCAAAAACATGGAAACAAGGTACAGACTGGCTTGTATTGAGATTCACTGGGACATTGCAACAGGCTGTGAACGGAAACATAAGCATGAGAGCAAGGTGGCAAATTAAAATGGCAAGCAACTGCAAGGTCAGGGTCATGCCTATGGACTGAGTGGAGGTGTTCCATAAAGTGGTCACCCAATCTGTGTTTGCTCTGTATAACGTAGAGGAGACCATATTGTGAGCAGCAGGTGGATGGAGGCCAGTTTAACACAGTAACCTGAACCCAAAAAGACCACTTTAACACTGACTTTAACCACGAAACAAAAACATTTTGATTTATTGGAACAGATTGAACAAGTGACCAAGTCGGAAAGGCTTTGTGGAGGTAACCTGGCTGGGAGATAATGGGACTCTAAATTCCAGGATCATTGTTTCAAACCCTGTTAGGTGATTATTTTTTTCTTAAATATTTTATTCAAAATACTTTTATTGCTTTTTACCAGTGTGATGCGCGATTAATTCACTCGGGAGGCTAGGACGTACCCGGGAATAAAGGCTTTTATTCACAACAAGAATAGAGCATAGTGCTTAACAATACTATCTCAGACTAAGGGCTACTAGGAAGTAGCAGTGACCTTTATACTCCTGTAAGAAGGCGGAGCCAAGCGGAGTGTACCACAGAACAATGCTAACAGGTGGAACACCCCAACCCTAACCCCAACAGTAACAAGAGTAACATATGTACAAGTACCCATAGTGGTAACCATCTCTGGTTCACCACATTCACCCCTCCTTTAAAAACAAAGGCCGGTGGGGTAAGGAGACAATACGAACTGTCCACATGTTCACAAGTTCAGCCGTATTGGAGGTCCGCACCGTCTCTGTGACCTCCACAGCACTGGCTCCAGTGCCGGTTCTGGTGACCGTGGTGACGACCCTCTCTCCGAGGTGGTGTCCAGTGACTCCTCCAGTTCCTCACACGCCTGTGGACCTCGAGGTGGCGACAATCTCCTGGACTCAGGCAAGCTGTACACGGGAGTAAGAGGATTAAGTTGAGGTCCCGATGCTGCCCGCGCCGTGTCAGGAGGGGAGAGAATGGGCACAGGAATCCTAACCAGGGGTGCGGGAGTGACGGGGGTTTCCAGGTCCCCTGCAGGCGCCAGATCTCTGATAGAGACCGTGTCCTCTCGCCCATCAGGATATGCCACATAGGCATATTGAGGGTTGGCGTGGAGGAGATGGACCTGTTCAACCAAAGGGTCGGACTTGCGGGCCCTAACATGCCGCCGCAGGAGGACAGGTCCTGAGTACGTCAACCAAGACGGCAGTGAGGTCCCAGAGGAAGACTTCCTAGGGAAGGTAAACATCAGCTCATGTGGGGTAGCATTGGTTGCCGTACACAGGAGGGACCGGATTGAATGGAGCGCATCAGAAAGTACCTCTTGCCAATGGGAGACTGGAAGACCCCTAGACCTTAACGCCAGTAAAACAGCCTTCCAGACTGTAGCGTTTTCTCTCTCGACCTGTCCATTACCCCTGGGGTTATAACTCGTAGTCCTACTTGAGGCAATTCCTTTAGAGAGCAGGTATTGCCTCAAGTCGTCGCTCATAAACGACGAACCCCTATCACTGTGGATATAACTGGGGTAGCCAAACAGGGTAAAAAGACTCCGCAGGGCTTTGATGACCGTGGCAGAGGACATGTCAGAACAGGGGATGGCAAAGGGGAATCGGGAGTATTCGTCAACCACATTGAGGAAATACACATTCCGATCTGTCGAAGGAAGGGGGCCCTTGAAGTCGACACTCAGTCGTTCAAAAGGGCGAGTGGCCTTAATGAGGTGTGCTCTGTCAGGCCGGTAGAAGTACGGCTTGCACTCTGCACATACCTGGCAGCTTCGAGTTATTGACCTGACATCCTCTATAGAGTAGGGCAGATTCCGAGCCTTTACAAAATGGAAGAGCCGAGTGATCCCCGGATGGCAGAGATCATTGTGGAGGGCCTGTAACCAGTCCTCCTGCACACTGGCACATGTTCCACACGACAGGGCATCTGAGGGCTCATTGAGCTTCCCCGGACGGTACATGATATCATAATTGTAGGTGGAGAGTTCGATTCTCCACCTCAAGATTTTATCATTCTTAATTTTTCCCTTTAACGTGTTGTTGAACATGAAGGCCACGGACCACTGGTCCGTGAGCAGGGTAAACCGTTTGCCAGCCAAATAATGGCACCGATGCCGTACAGCCTCCACAATGGCCTGAGCCTCTTTCTCCACAGAGGAGTGCCGAATTTCAGGGCCTTGGAGGGTGCGAGAGAAAAAGGCGACGGGCCTGCCCGCCTGGTTAAGTGTGGCAGCCAGGGCGAAATCAGATGCATCACTCTCCACCTGAAAGGGGATGGACTCATCGACAGCGTGCATCGTGGCTTTCGCGATGTCGGCTTTTATCCCTTCAAAGGCTAGGCGAGCCTCTGCTGTCAGGGGAAAAGAGGTAGATTTTATGAGCGGACGGGCTTTGTCCGCGTAATTGGGAACCCACTGTGCATAGTACGAGAAGAAGCCTAAGCATCTTCTCAGCGCTTTGATGCTAGTGGGTAGGGAAAGTTCAAGGAGGGGACGCATACGGTCTGGATCGGGGCCGATGACCCCGTTTTCCACCACGTATCTGAGGATTGCTAGGCGGTGCTTGCTGAATACGCACTTCTCCTTGTTATAGGTCAGGTTCAGGAGAGTCGCAGTGTGTAAAAACTTCTGGAGGTTGGCGTCGTGGTCCTGCTGGTCATGGCCGCAGATAGTGACGTTGTCCAGGTACGGGAAGGTAGCCCGTAGCCCGTTTTGGTCCACCATTCGGTCCATCTCATGCTGGATGACCGAGACCCCATTAGTGACGCCGAAAGAGACTCTTAAAGGCCGTGTATTTGCGGTCCTCTGGGCGAATGGGGAGCTGGTGGTAGGCTGACTTCAAGTCGATGGTGGAGAACACCCGGTACTGCGCAATCTGGTTGACCATGTCAGATATGCGCGGGAGAGGGTACGCGTCCAGCTGCGTGTACCTATTAATGGTCTGACTATAGTCTATGACCATCCGGGGCTTGTCTCCAGTCTTAACCACCACGACTTGTGCTCTCCATGGGCTCGTGCTAGGTTGAATGACCCCTTCCCTGAGGAGCCGCTGAACCTCAGATCGAATAAAGATCCGATCCTCAGCGCTGTAACGCCTGCTCTTAGTCGCGATGGGCTTGCAGCCTGGCACGAGATTTTCGAATAGGGAAGGCGGGGTAATTCTGAGTTTCGAGAGACTGCATGTGGAACGCACTGGACAATTTGGAGGCTGCTGTTCTCCCACTGAAAGTGGAGGGAGTGGCCCATCGTACTGCAGGGTCACACTCTTCAGGTGGACCATAAAGTCTAGCCCCAGGAGTACTGGAGTGCAAAGGTGCGGTAACATGAGGAGCCTGAAGTTCTCGTAAACTATGCCCCGCACCGTTAAGGTTACCACACAGCTCCCAAGAACGATAACAGATCGGGACCTCGACGCCATGGAGATTGTCTGCCTGACAGTTTGCACACGGAGAGCGCACCATTTCACTGTATCCGGATGGATGAAGCTCTCCGTGCTCCCGCTGTCAAACAGGCAATGCGCCAGGCGCCCGTTTACCTCTATGTCCATCATGGACTTGTCGAGTCTGTGAGGCTTGGCCTGGTCCAGGATGATTGACGCCACTGTTGGATCCCGAGTGTAACTGCAGGCAGCTGAGATAGCCAACGACGAGGACCCCGCTGATCTTCTGCGGCCGGTGTCGACCAAAATGGCTGCGCCCACGAATCGCACGTGGCTTGCATCGTCGTCATAGGAAATGGTGGCACCCGTGAATCGCACGTGGCTGAAGACATCGACGAGGCCGGAGACGAGGAGATGGATCCTGGGGAGTCACACGCAGCACTGCTGGGCTTGGAAGGGGTCTTTGCTCGGCACACTTTTGCATAGTGCCCTTTCTTCCCACAGGCGGAGCAAAACACCGTCCTGGCCGGACACCTCTGACGAGGGTGCTTCGCCAATCCGCAGAAATAGCACCGTGGGCCTCCAAGAGATGCCGCAGCCATCAGGTCTGAAGTTGAGAGCATTATCGCGCAGTTCCTAGGAGCCGCCGGGTACAGTTGAGGCGGTGGCTGTACTTGCCACGATGTCCCCACGTGGTCGGTGGGGTAGGTTTCAAGACTTCTGGAGGCCGTTTCCATTGCATCGGCCAATTCTACCGTCTTAGCCAGGTCCAAGTTACCCTGCTCTCGCAGCCGCAGGCGAATATAGGATGAGCCGATTCCCGCCACGAACGCATCTCGGATCAGATCGTTGGTGTATTGAGTGGCCGACACCTCCTTGCAATTGCAGGCTCTGACTAGCTGTTGAAGTTCGCGCAGGTACTGCCCCGTAGTTTCGCCGGGCTGCCGCCGTCGAGTGGCTAATAGGTGACGAGCATGAATTTCGTTCGGCTGTTTATGGTACAGCTTCTTGAGTAATTCGATGGCCTCTTTGTAATTTTGGGAATCACGGATTGTTGCATACACAGTGTCGCTCACCCTTGCGTGGAGGACCCGTAATCTGTCGGCGTCGGACTGGACTGCTGTCGAGGCGTCGATGTAATCCTCGAAACACTTCAACCAATGGTCGAAAGTATTCGACGCTCCAGCGGCACGCGGATCCAAGGTTAGCCAATCAGGTTTCAGCATCTGCTCCATTTTTCTTCGAACAAAATTTTCGGTATTTTGTTGTGAATAAAATTGATGCGTGATTAATTCACATGGGAGGCTAGGACGTACCCGGGATTAAAGGCTTTTATTCACAACAAGAATAGAGCATACTGCTTAACAATACTATCCCAGACTAAGGGCTACTAGGAAGTAGCAGTGACCTTTATACTCCTGTAAGAAGGCGGAGCCAAACGGAGTGTACCACAGAACAATGCTAACAGGTGGAACACCCCAACCCTAACCCCAACAGTAACAAGAGTAACATATGTACAAGTACCCATAGTGGTAACCATCTATGGTTCACCACACAGTGCCGAAACACTAGAGTTAATTCCATATGGTTTTGGTTTCCAAGATTGTTTAGTGGTTAAAATTGCACCTTTGGTCAGTCTGCAGGCAGAACCCTGACCTTCTGCATGTTTGCCATTTTAACTCAGTACTTTGCTACCACTCACATGCCTGTTCTCGGCCTTGCTGCAATGTTCCAGTAAAGCCCAGCACAAGTTCAAGAAACAGCACCTCATCTTCCAATTAGGTACTTTACAGCCTTCTGAACTAAGCATTGAGTTCAACAACTTCAGATGAACTCAGTCCTCCATCGGTGATGGCCTGGTGGTATTATTGCTGGACTCTTAATCCAGAAACTCAGCTAATGTTCTGGGGACCCGGCTTCGAATCACACCACGGCAGATGATGGAATTTGAATTCATCCAAAAAAATATTTGGAATTAAGAATCTACTGATGACCATGAAACCATTGTCGATTGTTGGAAAAATCCATCTGGTTCACTAATGTCCTTTAGGGAAGGAAATCTGCTGTCCTTACCCAGTCTGGCCTACATGTGACTCCAGAGCCACAGTTATGTAGTTGGTTCTCAACTGCCCTTGGGCAACTAGGGATGGGTAATAAATGCTGTAAGAAGTTTAACAACACCAGGTTAAAGTCCAACAGGTTTATTTGGTAGCAAAAGCCACACAAGCTTTCGGAGCTCCAAGCCCCTTGGGTGGCTTTTGCTACCAAATAAACCTGTTGGACTTTAACCTGGTGTTGTTAAACTTCTTACTGTGTTTACCCCAGTCCAACGCCGGCATCTCCACATCATAATATATACTGGCCAGCCAGCGTTTCCCCTAGTCCATGAATGAATATAAACAAATGATTATATTTTGCCAAGCGCTAGTCTGTTTTTGCCTTGAGACAGAGCTGTCCTTTATTCTGCCATTAAACACTTACTCTGGCTTTCACTCAAACTAATTGGTTGCTTCAGAAAATGTAATCTACCTGTCACTCTCAGGCATCATGTATTCACTGTTTGAATAAGTATTTGATAAATGATATTTCTTTATTTGATAATTTGAAAGTCTTTATCTTATATAAATTGTCCATCATAAATAAATTGAGGTCCATCATAATCACACCGATTTTGAACACTGAAGAACAAATAATAATAGAATGCATGGTTACTAAGGAAACATGTATTCAAGTTGTCCCACTGAACGTAAACTCCTATTTTCACCAACTCACTGGCTAGATTTCCTCCATTTTGAAAAGGCCTGGGAATTCATAATTCTGTAAAAAATCTAGCGATGACACTGACACTGCACCTGTACATGTACAGGAAGAGCTCTCCCTAACACTGGGGCATAAATAAACGCAGCCGAATTTGAAAGCAAAATGTCTATGTAACCATGTAACACAGGGTGGCACGGTAGCACAGTGGTTAGCATTGCTGCTTCACAGCTCCAGGGACCTGGGTTCAATTCCTGGCTTGGGTCACTCTGTGTAGAGTTTGCACGTTCTCCCCGTGTCTGCGTGGGTTTCATAGAAATCATCATAGAAACCCTACAGTGCAGAAGGAGGCCATTCGGCCCATCGAGTCTGCACCGACCACAATCCCACCCAGGACCTACCCCCACATATTTACCCGCTAATCCCTCTAACCTACACATCTCAGGATTCTAAGGGGCAATTTTTAACCTGGCCAATCAACCTAACCCGCACATCTTTGGACTGTGGGAGGAAACCGGAGCACCCGGAGAAAACCCACGCAGACACAAGGAGAATGTGCAAACTCCACACTGACAGTGACCCGAGCCGGGAATCGAACCCGGGACCCTGGTGCTGTGAAGCAGCAGTGCTAACCACTGTGCTACCGTGCCGCCGGTCCTCCGGATGCTCCGGTTTCCCCCCACAGTCCAAAGATCTGCGGGTTAGGTGGATTGGCAATGCTAAGTTGCCCATACGTAGGTTAGAGGGATTAGTGAGATAAATATGTGGGTGCTACAGGGATAGGGCCTGGGTGGGATTGTTGTTGGTGCAGACTCGATGGGCTGAATGGCCTCCTTTTGCACTGTAGGGATTGTATGATTGTTCAAATGAGCATGTTGGTGGAGTTTCAGAGCCATCTGGCAGCTCAACCGCCATGTTGGAGTCTTTCTGAGAAACTTGTCTCAAGTGGTTGCTTTTGAAGGTGATTGTGATCTTTTTATGCCTTTTTTATTGTACATATCATATATATATATTAAAATGTTTTCTGAATTTCTAGAGTTTGGTGCAATAGGTGAGATAAATTATAGTGGCTTCCCTCATATCTGTAACATGTCTGAGAATGTGTCTACTTTGCTCCTCTTTTCAACTGGTCCATTAGCCCCTAATGGATTGCCATAAGGACCTGGCTAAGTACGCCATTCCTTTTCATTTCCCCGTAAGCTCATTGCTGCCGCCTGTGAGATAAAAGCTGCATATTTGGGCTCCACTGCACTGGTAGGCAACATCCCTATAATTCTTCACATCCACCTCATTTTCTCCATTACGACAATCCTTAAAACCTTTAGGCCACTTTACGGAAAATCAACTTACGTGACTCCGGGTTACAGCCGGGATGATTCATTACTATATAAAGATCACCAACAACCTGTCCTGGTCCCCCCATGCCGACACAATAGTTAAGAAAGCCCACCAACGCCTCTACTTTCTCAGAAAACTAAGGAAATTTGGCATGTCAGCTACGACTCTCACCAACTTTTACAGATGCACCATAGAAAGCATTCTTTCTGATTGTTTCACAGCTTGGTATGGCTCCTGCTCTGCCCAAGACCACAAGGAACTACAAAAGGTCATGAATGTAGCCCAATCCATCACGCAAACCAGCCTCCTGTCCATTGACTCTGTCTACACTTCCCGCTGCCTCAGCAAAGCAGCCAGCATAATCATAACCTTCCATCAGGAAAAAGATACAAAAGTCTGAGCTCACGTACCAACCGACTCAAGAACAGCTTCTTCCCTACTGCTGTCAGACTTTTGAATGGACTTGCCTTGCATTAAGTTGATCTTTCTCTACACCCTAGCTATGACTGTAACACTACATTCTGCATTCTCTCATTTCCTTCTCTATGAACGATATGTTTTGTCTATATAGCACGCAAGAAACAATACTTTTCACTGAATGTTAATACATGTGACAATAATAAATCAAATCAAATCAAATGTAAGTTGCTGTTGTTGTGATGTGGTATAGAATCCCTACAGTGCAGAAGGACACCATTTCATAGAAATCATAGAAACCCTACTATACAGAAAGAGGCCATTCGGCCCATCAAGTCTGCACCGACCACAATTCCACCCAGGCCCTACCCCCATATCCCTCTAACCTACGCATCTCAGGACACTAAGGGGCAATTTTAGCATGGCCAATCAACCTAACCCGCACATCTTTGGACTGTGGGAGGAAACCGGAGCACCCGGAGGAAACCCACGCAGACACGAGGAGAATGTGCAAACTCCACACAGACAGTGACCCAAGCTGGGAATCGAACCCACATCCCTGGAGCTGTGAAGCAGCAGTGCTAACCACTGTGCTACCGTGCCGCCATTTGGCCCATCGAACCTGCATCGACCACAATCTCACCCTATCCTCGTAACCCCACTTACCTTGCTAATCCCCCTGACACTAAAGGGCAATTTAGCATGGCCAATCCACCTAACCCGCACATCTTTGGACTGTGGGAGGAAACCGGAGCATGCGGAGGAAACCCACGCAGACACAAGGAGAACGTGCAGACTCCGCACAGACAGTGGCCCAAGCCGGGAATTGAACCCGGGTCCCTGGTGCTGTGAAGCAGCAGTGCTAACCACTGAACCACCGTGCCGCCCATAGTGCCACCGTGCCGCCGTGAGGGAGTTGGGATGGTCCTGGAATGCGATGTCCTCGAAGTATTTCCTACTTTCACACCTGAGATATCTGGCTCTAACCTTTGGACTCCCACAGTCTTGGAGACTGTGGGAGGAAACCAGAGCACCCGGAGGAAACCCACGCAGACATGGGGAGAACGTGCAGACTCCGCACAGGCAGTGGCCCAAGCTGGGAGTTGAACCCGGGTCCCTGGTGCTGTGAGGCTGCAGTGCTAACCACTGTGCCACCGTGCCGATTCCAGAGATGGGGAGGAGGTGAGGCCATGGAGGGATGTGAAAACAAGGATGAGAATGTTAAACTTGAAGCATTGCCAGACTGGGGGTCAGTGTAGGCCAGTGGGCACGGGGTGATGGATCAACAGGACATGATGCAACAGTCCGGATACCGGCAGCAGAGGTGTGGATGAGCTTCATTTTAAAGAGAGTGGAAGAGGGAAAGCCTTCCGGATGAGAATAGGGGGAATGAAATCTCGGAGGAAACCGAGGCGTGGGTGAGGGCTTCACAGCAGATAAACTGAGGTAAGGTGAGAAACAAGCCAATGCTCCAAGGTAACTGGTCAGGCCATTAGGAACAGCAAGATCCCACATTCACTGCCCATTGGTTGGTGAGTTACTTCAGGATTCTGACCCCTGATCTCTATCTGGCTGCGTGTCTGAAAAGTAGGAACGTAGGAACATTGGAATTCATAGCGGGCGGCACGGTGGTTAACACTGCTGCCTCACAGCGCCAGGGACCTCGGTTCGACTCTGCCCTCGGGTCACTGTCTGTGTGGTGTTTGCACGTCTCCCCGTGTCTGCGTGGGTTTCCTCCGGATGCTCCGGTTTCCTCCCACAGTCCAAAGATGCCCTGGTTAGGTGGATTGGCCATGCTAAATTGCCTCTTCGTGTCAGAGGGACGAGCAAGGGTAAATGCATGGGGTTACGGAGATAGGGCTTGGGTGGGATTGTGGTCGGTGCAGACCCGATGGGCTGAATGGCCTCCTTCTGCACTGCAGAGATTCTGTGATTCTATTCTATGATTCTCGTGATTCAGATGGGTTTTTCTGACAATCAACAATGGTTTCATGGTCATCAGTAGATTCTTAATTCCAGATATTTTTTATTGAATTGAAATTCCACCATCTGCCGTGGCGGGATTCAAAGAACAAAGAACAATACAGCACAAGAACAGGCCCTTCGGCCCTCCAAGCCCGCACCGCTCCCTGGTCCAAACTAGACCATTCTTTTGTATCCCTCCATTCCCACTCCATTCATGTGGCTATCTAGATAAGTCTTAAACGTTCCCAGTGTGTCCGCCTCCACCACCTTGCCTGGCAGCGCATTCCAGGCCCCCACCACCCTCTGTGTAAAATATGTCCTTCTGATATCCGTGTTAAACCTCCCCCACCCCTCACCTTGAACCTATGACCCCTCGTGGACG
>NW_027594217.1:0-20547 GCF_964213995.1 Mustelus asterias | reverse complement strand
ACCTACAGTACAGAAAGAGGCCATTCGGCCCATCGAGTCTGCACCGACCACAATCCCACCCAGGCCCTACCCCCATATCCCTACATATTTTACCCGCTAATCCCTCTACTCTACGCATCCCAGGACACTAAGGGGCAATTTTTAGCATGGCCAATCAACCTAACCCCCGCACATCTTTGGACATATCTAATGTCCTCTTTGGGGAAGGAAATCTTCCGTCTTTACCCGGTCTGCCTACCTGTGACTCCAGGCCCAGAGCCAATGTGGCCGACCCTCACCTACTCCTCTGAAATGGCTGAGCGAGAGACACAGTTCAGGGGGCAATTAGTGATGGACAACAAGTGCTGGCCTGGCCCAGCCAGGTTAGGTGGATTGGCCATGCTAAATTGCCCCTTAGTGTCCAAAGATGTGCAGGTTAGGTGGATTGGCCATGCTAAATTGCCCTTAGTGTCCAAAGATGTGTAGGTTAGGTGGATTGGCCGTGCTAAATTGCCCCTTAGTGTCCAAAGATGTGCAGGTTAGGTGGATTGGCCATGCTAAATTGCCCCTTAGTGTCCAAAGATGTGCGGGTTAGGTGGATTGGCCATGCTAAATTGCCCCTTAGTGTCAGGGGGTCCAGCAGCGTAAATAGGTGTGGCTACGGGGATAGGGGCTGGGTGGGATTGTGGTCGGTGCAGGCGCGATGGACCGAATGGCCTCCTCCTGCACTGCAGGGAGTCTATGAAAGAGGGCCGAATGGCCTCTTTCTGTCCCAGGTTCCGACGCCCGCTCCGAGCACACTCACCAAGATGGTTTGGACTTGGGGTTTTAATCACTGGCACAAACCTCTCCCCCCACCCCCCTGCCACCCAACACCCCCCACACCTACTTCCACGCAACAGGACCAAGATCGCCGCCAACCCCCCCTCCCCCAACAAGCTCCAAATAGCTGGGCAGGGAGAGAAGGCGACACATTGTCTGTCATACACCCTCATTTCCTTTTCAAATGCCTCTCACCAACAACAATTCTGACCCCCCCTTCCCCACACCACCCCCACCCACTCCACCCCTCCCCACCCCCACCCCCCCCACCACCCCCACCCACTCCCCCCCCAATCTCTCAGCAAACAAAGAAAAGACTCCCTCCCACAAAAACCCTGTCACAGCTCCTGACTACACCTCACCCAGGCCGTCCTCCCCTTTCCCACTCTCTCCCCCCCCCAATCTCCCCCGCCCCCTGAGGCAGCTCCCCACCCCCCCCCACACACACCTGAGGCAGCCACCACCCCCCCACACACACACCTGAGGCAGTTCCCCACGCCCCCCCCCCCGCCACAGCCCAGAGGCAGCCAGAACCCCCCCACATACACACCTGAGGCATCCCCACCCCCCCCCCCAGCCCCGAGGCAGGAGAAGATGGAGAACTGCACGGCCGTCGGAGAACTCAGCACCTCTGCCATTTCCAACGGCACAGGAAAGCCCGGAGGGTGGAAAGGTCGTTCCAGGATCCTAGCCCAGTGACACTAGGTTTGGGCTCGCTCAGCCAAGACAGGTTAGACAGGCTTGTTAACCGGCCCGGTAATCGTATTAAACTTAATCTAGGCTATGGCATTTTCTGCGGCAAGGTGAACAAAAGGGAAAACAAAACCTTTTAGTGCCGAGGACCGTCGCAGAATAACCACTGCCAGCGCGAGAGAGAGAGGTTTTGCTGAAGCTTCCCGGCTCGCACTCATCAGGACAAAGGCAAGAGTCTCTCACAACAATTTACACTGCAGGAGAAAAGGGTGCTGATTGGTTGGCACGTGGCGTCTGATTGGCCGAGCCGTTGCCATAGCTCATCGTCGCGAGGGGGGGGGGCACCTACATTCATTCACAGGGACCCACTGTCCGCAATCAAAAGGAAAGCGTTCAATCCTTTGTTGAATGGGCGGTGGGAACCTGGGGATCCCACAGCTCCTTGTTGAATGGACAGGGGGAACCTGGGGATCCCACAGCTCCTTGTTGAATGGACAGGGGGAACCTGGGGATCCCACAGCTCCTTGTTGAATGGACAGGGGGAACCTGGGGATCCCACAGCTCCTTGTTGAATGGGCGGGGGGAAACCTGGGGGGTCCCACAGCTCTTTGTTGAAGGGGCGGGGGGAAACCTGGGGGGTCCCACAGCTCTTTGTTGAATGGGCGGGGGGAAACCTGGGGGGTCCCACAGCTCTTTGTTGAACAGGTGGGGGGGGAGAACTTGGGGAACCCGCAGCTCTTTGTTGAATGGGTGGGAAACCTGGGGAACCCACAGCTCCTTGTTGAACAGGTGGGGGTGGGAAACCTGGGAGCCCACAGCTCCTTGTTGAATTGGCAAGGGAACTTGGGGAGCCCACAGCTCCTTGTTGAACGGGTGGGGGGGGGGGGGGGGGAGAACCCACAGCTCTTTGTTGAATGGGCGGGGGGGTGGAAACTTGGGGAACCCACAGCTCCTTGTTGAATTGGTGGGGGAACTTGGGGATCTCACAGCTCCTTGTTGAATGGGCGGGGGAACTTGGGGATCCCACAGCTCCTTGTTGAATTGGCGGGGGAACTTGGGGAACCCACAGCTCCTTGTTGAATGGGCGGGGGAACTTGGGGATCCCACAGCTCCTTGTTGAATTGGCGGGGGAACTTGGGGATCCCACAGCTCTTTGTTGAATGGGCGGGGGGGGGTGGAAACTTGGGGAGCCCCCAGCTCCATGTTGCTTTCTCCATAGCAACGCCTCAGCCAATTTAGCCAGCATCATTTTCTCCTGCGGGGGGGGGGAAGCGTAGAATCTGTTGAATTTGGGCGTTCTTGCGGCCGGCCTGATGAGTGCACGGTGGAAAGCTTCAACAGCGATGGCTCCATCCAGCGACGTTGCAGAGCGCTGCCTCCACACCATAGAGGGAGGAAGATGTCGGGTGGTATCCCGCGCATTGCGGGAGGGAGAGGGAGGCGGCGAAGTGGGGGGGGGGGGGGGGGGGGGGGTAGGGGAAGACATTCACAATCGGCTGGACGAGTTCGATCCGGCCCCCTTCAGAAGAACTTGTCATCGATCCTGAAGTGGGGTTTGCTGACATCGTCCGGATTGAGGAAGACTGAGATGGACTTGCCCTGGTTCTCGGTCACCAGCTGCTGGAGCTTGCGGGCGAGGCTGTCGTCCTGACCGCCGCCGCCGCCGCCGGCCAGCAGCACCCCGTCCGACTGGGAGGCGGCCAGGCCCGGCCCGGGCCGCTGCCGCAGCTCCTGGGCCAGCCGGCCGGCAGCCTTGGCGTGCTCGATGGCGCTGCGCAGGTGTTCGGCTGGGTCGGAGCGCACCGAGGAGAGGCGGCAGGCCAGCAGCAGCACCGTGCTGTCGGGGAGCCGCTCGAACATGTTGCACTGGGGCAGGAAGTAGTTGGGGCACGACCTGTTGACCAGGCAGTGGGCCAGGTCGTCCAGCAGGCCCAGGAGGAAGTGGGCCGTGTTCTCCTCGCGGCCCAGGAAGCTGGAGGGCAGGCGGTCGCAGGCCCACAGCATCAGGCTCCTCAGGTGGTAGGGGCTGATGGCCCGGGGCCGGGACAGGAGCTTGACGATCAGGGCCTTGTAGGCCTGGTAGGCCTGGATCAGGGGGGCGGAGAGGCACTTCTTCAGCTGCACCTCGCTGCGGGAGAAGGCCAGCCGCCACTCGTTCTCCCGGTTCCCCGCGCAGGAGCAGGCCGGCACCAGGTAGAAGCCGCTGATCACCTCCTCCTCCGTGATCTTGCCGTCCCAGAAGTGGTTCTCCATCAGCCAGTTCTGCGCCACGGCCGGCCAGCCCTTGAAAGACACCACCGGCACCACGTCGTACAGCAGCCGGCTCCGGCCCACGTCCAGGATGACCGTGACCACCGTGCCGTTCTTGTCGACTGCCACCACGCCGGGCACCCCCCGCTGGGGGTGGCTCCGGATCCGCTCAATCACGGCGCAGACGGAGCGGAAGAACCAGTCCGCCACCTTGGTGGGCGAGAAGTAGTAGCTGCCCCCGCCGCTCCCCCCGCCCTCCGGGGGGCCCTCCGTGTCCGTGCAGCACTCCTTCCACTTCTCCATGGTCCGCTCGTCAAAGAGCCGCAGGCTGAGCCACGAGTGGCAGGGGGCCGAGTGCCGCATGTCCAGCGTCACCGGCTGGTTGCGGTCGTGGAGCTTCAGCGCGGGCACCAGCAGGGTGAAGTCCACGTCGTAGTCCGTGCCCCTGGCGTAGTCGCCCAGCTCCTCGGGGTCCATGTCGACCACACCCTCCCGGACCCCGCCGGACAGCAGCAGGTACTCGTTGGACACGGGCAGCTTGTGGTCCAGCTTTTGGACGAGGCCTGCAGGGGGAGGGCAGAGAGCAGGTTTAGAGCACCGGAGAATCTCTACAGCAACAGGAGGCGGCCACTCAGCCCATCGAGTCTGCGCCGACTCCTCGACAGAACATCTCACCCAGGCCCTATCCCCATAACCCCACTAATCCACCTAACCTGCGCACCTTCGGACACTCAGGGGCAATTTAGCATGGCCAATCCCCCTAACCCGCACATCTTTGGACACTAAGGGGCAGTTTAGCATGGCCAATCCCCCTAACCCGCACATCTTTGGACACTAAGGGGCAATTTAGCATGGCCAATCCACCTAACCTGCACATCTTTGGACGCTAAGGGGCAATTTAGCATGGCCAATCCACCTAACCTGCACACCTTTGGACGCTAAGGGGCAATTTAGCATGGCCAATCCACCTAACCCGCACATCTTTGGACGCTAAGGGGCAATTTAGCATGGCCAATCTCCCTAACCTACACATCTTTGCTAACTAAGGGGAAATTTAGCATGGCCAATCCACCTAACCCGCACATCTTTGGACATTATGGGGTGGCTCAGTGGTTAGCACTGCTGCCTCACATCGCCAGGGACCCGGGTTCGATTCCCGGCTTGGGTCACTGTCTGTGCGGAGTCTGCACGTTCTCCCCGTGTCTGCGTGGGTTTCCTCCAGGTGCTCCGGTTTCCTCCCACAGTCCGAAAGGCGTGCTGGTTAGGTGCATTGACCCGAACAGGCACTGGAATGTGGCGACTAGGGGGAATTTCACAGTAACTTCACTGCAGTGTTAATGCAAGCCTACTTGTGACTAATAAATAAACTTTACTTTAAGGGACAATTTAGCATGGCCAATCCACCTAACCTGCACATCTTTAGACACTAAGGGGCAATTTAGCATGGCCAATCCACCTAACCTGCACATCTTTGGACACTAAGGGGCAATTTAGCATGGCCAATCCCCCTAACCTACACATCTTTGGACACTAAGGGGCAATTTAGCATGGCCAATCCACCTAACCTGCACATCTTTAGACACTAAGGGGCAATTTAGCATGGCCAATCCACCTAACCTGCACATCTTTAGACACTAAGGGGCAATTTAGCATGGCCAATCCACCTAACCTGCACATCTTTAGACACTAAGGGGCAATTTAGCATGGCCAATCCACCTAACCTGCACATCTTTGGACACTAAGGGGCAATTTGGCATGGCCAATCCACCTAACCCACACATCATTGGGCTGTGGGAGGAAACCGGAGCACCCGGAGGAAACCCACGCAGACACGGGGGGGGGGGGGGAGAACGTGCAGACTCCGCACAGACAGTGACCCAAGCCGAGAATGGAACCCAAGTCCCTGGCGCTGAGAGGCAGCAGCGTTAACCACTGTGTCGCCCCTTGGTCATGCTAAGACGTGCAAGCGAGGTATATTAGCCATGGTAAATGCACGGGGGTTACAAGGATAGCACAGAGGGTGGGGCCTGGGTAAGAAGCTCTTTCAGAGAGTCAGTGCAGACTCGATGGGCCGGATGGCCTCCTTCTGCACTGTGTGGATTCTATAATTGGTTTCTTGAGAAATCATCAGTGTCTTGGACCAAATTCCAACGGCTGGACCAAATGAAAAGTCACGACCATTAGCAAACATTAAAAAATATACAAAAATAAGCCATAAAAATTGCACAATTAGAATTAATTTTAAAATGTTTACCACGCTCTGCATTTTGGATCAGAAATCCAGGTTCAATTCATTGAGTTCTCAGTTGCTTATGGAGTATTGTTGAGTTTTACTGAACGGGGGATTGGACTGGTCTCGTAATCTCCCGCGGGATTAGAATGACGGATTCTCTGGGGGAATAAGGAGCAGCCTGTTGGGATGACAGATGTGTTTCCATGCTGCAATCTAAACGTACAACTGGGAGGGGAACTCCCAATTAGAGAGTCATAGGGGTTTACAGCATGGAAACAGGCCCTTCGGCCCAACTTGTCCCATGCTGCCCCTTTTTTTTTTAAACCCCTAAACTAATCCCAATTGCCCGCGTTTGGCCCATATCCCTCTATACCCATGTACCTATCTAAACGCTTTTTAAAAGACAAAATTGTACCCGCCTCCACTACTGCCTCTGGCAGCTCGTTCCAGACACTCACCACCCTGTGTGTGAAATAATTGCCCCTCTGGACCCTTTTGTATCTCTCCCCTCTCACCTTAAACCTATGCCCTCTAGTTTTAGACTCCCCTACCTTTGGGAAAAGATATTGACTATCTAGCTGATCTGTGCCTCTCATTATTTTACAGACCTCTATAAGATCACCCCTCAGCCTCCTACGCTCCAGAGAAAAAAGTCCCAGTCTATCCAACCTCTCCTCATAACTCAATCCATCAAGTCCCGGTAGCACCCCAGTAAATCTTTTCTGCACTCTTTCTAGTTTAATAATATCCTTTCTATAATAGGGTGACCAGAATTGCACACAGTATTCCAAGTGTGGCCTTACCAATGTCTTGTACAACTTCAACAAGACGTCCCAACTCCTGTATTCAATGTTCTGACCAATGAAACCAAGCATGCCGAATGCCTTCTTCACCACTCTGTCCGCCTGTGACTCCACTTTCAAGGAGCTATGAACCTGTATCCCTAGATCTCTTTGTTCTGTAACTCTCCCCAACGCCCTGCCATTAACTGAGTAAGTCCTGCCCTGGTTCAATCTACCAAAATGCATCACCTCGCATTTGTCTAAATTAAACTCCATCTGCCATTCGTCAGCCCACTGGCCCAATTGATCAAGATTCTGTTGCAGTCGGAAGTAACTTTCTTCACTGTCCACTACGCCACCAATCTTGGTGGCGTAGTGGACAGTGATAAACCCACGCAGACACGGGGAGAACGTGCAGACTCCGCACAGACAGTGACAGTTAACGCATTGCTGCAACCGCCACCCCACACAGCCTCGCTACCGTCCCCGCACCAACTTTGTGTCACTCGTGGCTCAGTTGGCAGCACGTCCCCTCGCTTGGGATCAGACAATTTGGGGGTTCAATCCCCACTCTGGGAGATAGAATCATAGAATCCCTACAGTGCAGAAGGAGGCCATTCGGCCCACCAAGATGGGGCAGCACAGTGGTTAGCGCTGCAGCCTCACAGCGCCAGGGACCCGGGTTCGATTCCCGGCTTGGGTCACTGTCTGTGTGGAGGTTGCACGTTCTCCCCGTGTCTGCGTGGGTTTCCTCCGGGTGCTCCGGTTTCCTCCCACACTCTGAAAGATGTGCTGGTTAGGGTGCATTGACTCGAACAGGCGCCGGAGTGTGGCGACTAGAGGAATTTCACAGTAGCTTCATTGTAGTGTTAATGTAAGCCTTACTTGTGACTAATAAATTTACTTTAAAGAGCCTGCACCGACCACAATCCCATACATCGCCATAACCCCACATATTTACCCTGCTCATCCCCCTGACACATACGGCAATTTAGCACGGCCAATCAACCTAATCTGCACATCTTTGGACTGTGGGAGGAAACTGGAGCACCCGGAGGAAACCCACGCAGACACGGGGAGAACGTGCAGACTCCGCGCACACAGAGACACAAGCTGGGAATCGAACCAGTGCTAACCCACTGTGCCACCATCTGGAACCAAAGAAACCTTAGCAACCAACACCCTCCCAAGTGCTGTTACTGAGGAACAGGGGAACCATGACACAGGATGACACAGTGTGTCTGTAATGAATCACAGAATTGTGATGTTCAAGGAAGCTATTAGACCCATTGCGTCTGCACCAGCTCTCCCACAGTCTGCACGTTCTCCCCGTGTCTGCGTGGGTTTCCTCCGGGTGCTCCGGTTTCCTCCCACAGTCCAAAGATATGCAGATTAGTTTAAAGTTTATTTATTAGTGTCACGAGTCGGCTTACATTAACACTGCAATGAAGTTACTGTGAAATTCCCCCTAGTCGCCACACTCCGACGCCTGTTCGGGTAACACTGAGGGAGAATTTAGCACGGCCAATGCACCCTAACCAGCACGTCTTTCGGGCTGTGGGAGGAAACCGGAGCACCCGGAGGAAACCCACGCAGACACGGGGGGAATGTGCAGACTCCACACAGACAGTGACCCAAGGCCGGGAATCGAACCCGGGTCCCTGGCGCTGTGAGGCAGCAGCGCTAACCCGCCGTGTCAGCAGGTTAGTAGTTAAAAGTTAGGGTTATGGAAAGAGCCCAGAACTAGGGGGTCCATCATACGACGCTCCCGTAGTCAAAACACGTGCAGTCGCTGTTCCATTTTGATAGGAGGGGGTTTGCAATCCTCAATTCACCTCCAGGGCTCCAGCTCTTGGGTGAGGCTGCTAACCACCGTGCCGCCCATCGGGTCATTCCCCTTTAACCCCTGAACATTGTCTGTAGGTAAATAATCATCCAGTCCCCCCTTCAAAGCCTCGATTGTACCTGCCTCCACCACACTTCCAGGCAGCGCATTCCAGACCCCAACCACTCGCTGGGTAAGAATTTCCTCATCACATCCGTTTCTTCGGCAAATCACTTCAAATCTCTCGTTCTCAATCCTATTGCGAGTGGGAACAGTTTTCCCCCTCTCTACTCTGTCCCCAGCCTTCTCTCGTGATTTTGAGCTTCTCTATCAAATCTCTTCTCAGCCCTCTTTTCTCCAAGGAGAACAGTCCCAACCTCTCCAATCTTGATTTGATTTATTATTGTCACATGTGTTGGGATACAGTGAAAAGTACTGTTTCTTGCGCGCTATACAGACAAAGCATACCGTTCATAGAGTACATAGGGGAGAATGTCACTGCCAACAAAACGAAGGAAATTGTCATCTACTTCAGGAGTGGTGGTGGAAAACATGTCCCTGTCTACATCAACGGGGACGAAGTAGAAAGGGTCGAGAGCTTCAAGTTTCTAGGTGTCTAGATGTCAAGTTCGAGGTATCACTTGTCCTGGTCCCCCCCCACGCCAACACTATAGTTAAGAAAGCACCACCAACGCCTCTACTTTCTCAGGAGACTAAGGAAATTTGGCATGTCAGCTACGACTCTCACCAACTTTTACAGATGCACCATAGAAAGCATTCTTTCTGGTTTGTATCACAGCTTGGTCTGGGCTCCCTGCTCTGCCCCAAGCCCGCAAGGTACAAAGGGTCGTGAATGTAGCCCAATCCATCACGCAAACCAGCCTCCCATCCATTGACTCTGTCTACACTTCCCGCTGCCTCGGGAAAAGCAGCCAGCATAATCAAGGACCCCCCCACGCACCCCGGACATTCTCTCTTCCACCTTCTTCCGTCGGGAAAAAGATACAAAAGTCTGAGGTCACGTACCAACCGACTCAAGAACAGCTTCTTCTCTGCTGCTGTCAGACTTTTGAATGGACCTACCTCGCATTAAGTTGATCTTTCTCTACACCCTAGCTATGACTGTAACTTTCCTTTCCTTCTCTATGAACGGTATGCTTTGTCTGTATAGCGCGCAAGAAACAATACTTTTCACTGTATCCCAATACATGTGACAATAATAAATCAAATCAAATCCTTCTCCCCTATGTACTCTATGAATGGTATGCTTGGTCTGTATAGTGCGCAAGGAACAATACTTTTCACTGTATCCCAATACATGTGACAATAATAAATCAAATTAGAAGGATGTAGTGAGTGATTTATTATTGTCACATGTATTGGGATACAGTGAAAAGTATTTTTTCTTGCGCGTTATACAAAGCATACCGTTCATAGAGAAGGAAAGGACAGAGCGCAGAATGTAGTGTTACAGTCATAGCTAGGGTGTAGAGAAAGATCAACTTAATGCGAGGTAGGTCCATTCAAAAGTCTGACGGCAGCAGGGAAGAAGCTGTTCTTGAGTCGGTCGGTCCGTGACCTCAGACTTTTGTATCTTTTTCCCAACGGAAGAAGGTGGAAGAGAGAATGTCCGGGGCGCGTGGGGTCCTTAATTATTCTGGCTGTTTTTCCCGAGGCGGCGGGAAGTGTAGACAGAGTCAATTTGATTTATTATTGTCACATGTATTGGGATACAGTGAAAAGTATTGTTTCTTGCGCGCTATACAGACAAAGCATACCGTTCATAGAGTACATAGAGGAGAAGGATTTGATTTGTCACATGTATTGGGAGACAGTGAAAAGCATTGTTTCTTGCGCGCTATCAGACAAAGCATACCGTTCATAGAGTACATAGGGGAGAAGGATTTGATTTGATTGATTATTGTCACATGTATTGGGATACAGTGAAAAGTATTGATTCCTGCGCGCTATACAGACAAAGCATACCGTTCATAGAGAAGGAAACGAGAGAGTGCAGAATGTAGTGTTACAGTCATAGCTATATCTATCCCCTTAAATTGAGATTATGCCCCTTTATCCTGGCCTCTCCCGCAAGGGGAACTAACCTCTCAGACCACGCACATACCCCAGGCGCGCGTGCACCCTGCCTGCCCAGTGGCTGCACTTCAAAGGGGCTTCACTGGTGGCAAAGTGTTTTGGAGGCACGGTAGGCGCTATATAAATGCAAGTCTGTCTCGCGCGCCGCCACCGCCGCTCACTCACTCACTCACCCAGCATGGAGAAAATGAAATCTTTGGCCGTGTGCACCTCCAATGCCCGCCGGTCGTCAAAATCCCGCAGCTCGTGTTTGCCGAACTCCTGGATCAGTTTGGTTACCTCCTCGATGCGCGCGCCCGAGTGGAAGTCCAGGTCGTTTAGGGGCTTGGCCAGGGCTGGCGGCCTGGCACCCGGTGGCCCATCCTTGCCAGACAAGGATGCCAAAGCCGCCATTTCTGGGAACCAACGGCAGGGGGGGGGGGGGGGGGGGGGGGGGGGAACAGGGGTGGAGGGGAAAAGTGGTTAGGAGGGGCAGTGGCAAATGTGGCAGCTGGGAAAGGGATTCCACCGGGGCGGTGGCAGGCCAGGAGTGGGATTGAGGGAGGGTGGCGCTGGGGTAGGGTAGGGTCGAACCGCATTCAACGTCCTGCCACAGCTTCCAGGAATTCAGCACCGACCACAAAATCGGCGGCGGGAGACGCCGCGCGGGTTGGGAGGCGAAGCCGGCTCTTAGCCCCGAGGTCCGAGTCGTCGGGAGGTCCGATTACAGGCGAGTGAAGGAGCTCCTTTTCTGACGGCCTGGGTGACACAGGTAGGGGGAGTCCACGCTCTTCATCGCGAGACCTGCGGGAGCAAAAAAGGCAAGACATCGGGAAAAAGGGGGAAGTGAAGAGACCCGAGCTCAGAAAATCCCAAGTAACTTAACGGGAGTTCCGGTTAGCCAATAACCTGGTGCCAGTGCGATGACAAGTTTGGCCAGCAAGAGGTTTGCCCAACTCTCTCCTGCTGCCTTGACGGAGTCCAAAAAACCCCAACTTCAGTATCTCCCCTTTATATAGGCAGCGACAATAAGACGTCTCACAACACCAGGTTAAAGTCCAACAGGTTCATTTGGTAGCACGAGCTTTCGGAGCGCTGCTCCTTCATCAGAGGAGCCAAGGAACAGCGCTCCAAAAGCTCGTGCTACTAAATAAAGCTGTTGGACTTTAACCTGGTGTTGTGAGACTACTTACGGTGCCAACCCCAGTCCCACGCCGACATCTCCGCATTATAGGAAGCGAGGCCTTGAATGGTGGGGGGCTGGCTGAAAAATTGGAGAGAGGAGCTAATGTAAGCAAGCAATCCAACATGGCGGCACGGTGGTTAGCACTGCTGCCTCACAGCATTAGGGACCTGGGTTCGATTCCCGGCTTAGGTCACTGTCTGTGTGGAGTTTGCACATTCTCCCCCCGTGTCTGCGTGGGTTTCCTCCGGGTGCTCCGGTTTCCTCCCACAGTCTGAAAGACGAGCTGGTTAGGGTGCATTGGCCGTGCTAAATTCTCCCTCAGTGTTACCCGAACTGGCGCCGGAGTGTGGCGACTAGGGGGATTTTCACAGTAACTTCATTGCAGTGTTAATGTAAACGTTGAAGTTTATTTATTCGTCACAAGTAGGCTTATATTAACACTGCAATGAAGTTACTGTGTCAATCCCCTTGACGCCACACTCCGGTGCCCATTCGGGTAACACTGAGGGAGAATTTAGCACGGCCAATGCACGCTAACCAGCACGTCTATCGGACTGTGGGAGGAAACCAGGGCACCCGGAGGAATCCCACGCAGACAAGTGTGTAGTGCGGTGACGAGGGTATTTTCACAGTAACTTCATTGCAGTGTTAATGTAAGCCGACTTGTGACACCGATAAACTAAACTAAACTTTAACCTGCACATCTTTCGGACTGTGGGAGGAAACCGGAGCACCCGGAGGAAACCCACGCAGACACGGGGGGAGAACGTGCAGACTCCGCACAGACAGTGACCCAAGCCGGGAATCGAACCCGGGTCCCTGGCGTCGTGAGGCAGCAGTGCTAACCCACTGTGCTACCATGCCGTGTGTAGATTTATCACCCTCATTAAGTGCCTGCGACAGGTTGCTTGTGGGCAAAAGTCGGGGGGAGGTGGGGGGCTGCAGACCCCTCCCAGACAACGGTGGCCAGACCTCAAAAGTACCTTGGCTGATTGCAAAACGTTTTTGGGACGTGCTGACCTCAACCAGTGCAAGTTACTTCCCCCCGTTCCGCTGCACTCTCAAAGAACAATACAGCACAGGAACAGGCCCTTCGGCCCTCCAAGCCCGCGCCGCTCCCCGGTCCAAACTAGACCATTCTTTTGTATCCCTCCATTCCCACTCCGTTCATATGGCTGTCTAGATAAGTCTTAAACGTTCCCAGTGTCCTTCCAGTCTCCTTCCATCCTAATAACACAACTGAGCACTGGTTGGGCAGCCAGCTTTTCTGGGTTCAGGAGCGGGTCGGGTTGACTTGATTTATTGTCACATGTATTGGGATACAGTGAAAAGTATTGTTTCTTGCGCGCTGTACAAAGCATACCGTTCATAGAGAAGGAAAGGAGAGAGTGCAGAATGTAGTGTTACAGTCATAGCTAGGGTGTAGAGAAAGATCAACTTAATGCGAGGTCGGTCCATTCAAAAGTCTGACGGCAGCAGGGAAGAAGCTGTTCTTGAGTCGGTCGGTGCGTGACCTCAGACTTTTGTATCTTTTTCCCGACGGAAGGTGGGAGAGAGAATGTCCGGGGTGCGGCACGGTGGTTAGCACTGCTGCCTCACAGCACCAGGTACCCCCGGTTTGGGCTCAGTGTCTGTGTGGAGTCTGCACGTTCTCCCCGTGTCTGCGCGGGTTTCCTCCGGGTGCTCCGGTTTCCTCCCACAGTCCAGCGGGTTAGGTGGATTGGCCGTGCTCAATTGCCCCTTAGTGTCAGGGAGAACTAGCTAGTGTAAATGCAAGGGGTTATGGGGATAGGACCTGGGTGGGATTGTGGTCGGTGCAGGCTCGATGTGCCGAATGGCCTCCTTCTGCACCGTAGGGGTTGTTTGTATGTGGGGTCCTTAATTATGCTGGCTGCTTTTCCCGAGGCAGCGGGAAGTGTAGACCGTGTCAATGGATGGGAGGCTGGGTTTGCGTGATGGATTGGGCTACATTCACAACCTTTTGTAGTTCCTTGCGGTCTTGGGCAGAGCAGGAGCCCCAGACCAAGCTGTGATACAACCAGAAAGAATGCTTTCTATGGAGCATCTGTACAAGTTGGTGAGAGTCGTAGCTGACATGCCGAATTCTTTTAGTCTTCTGAGAAAGTAGAGGACGCTGGGGTCCATCAAGGAAAGAAATGGTTGCCCCTTGCCCTCTTTTTAGGTCAAACCAAATAAACAAACTCAGATTAAGTCAGGACAAAGCAAAAGGGGCAGCTCCCCAAAAGGAGGGGGAACAGCCCCAACAGAAATCAAAGTAGAAGGGAAACTTAAAAACATCAAATTAAAATGTGATTATTAGGGTCGATAACGCACCCCAACCCCTGCGGTGCCCAGCGGGCGCAGAAGGCGTCAACCGCCCCCCGTGGACACCGCATGCTCCCTCTCCAGGGACACCCGGCCGCGAACGTAGCCGCGGTAGAGGGGCAGACAGTCAGGATGGACGGCCCCCTCGATCACCCGCAGCCTGGACCGGTAAATGGCGCGTTTCGCCAGGCCCAGGATCACGAGGAGGTCGCCATCCCGACCCTCCCCTCTCCGCACCGGGTGTCTGTAGATCAGGAGCGTGGGACTGAAGTGCAGACAAAACATCAACAAAAGGTTCTTTAGGAAAACATAAAGGGAGTGCAGCCTAAGACACACAACATAGACATGGTCCACGGACTCCACAAGGCCGCAGAAAGGGGCAGGCTTCGGAGCCCGTGAACCAGCGAATCCTACGGTTGTGCGGCACTGCTGCGTGCATCACCCTCCACCCCAGGTCCCCGACGTAATTGGGGGAGTTCCCTCCGTAAAGGGACCTCCAGCGGGGACCTCCGCCGCCCGGCGGCAACAAGGCCCGCCAAGGTGTATCCGGGCGACAGGCGAGGAGGCGGTAGTGGAAGGTGTGCAGCAGCAGCCCGCACAGGAAACGCCTCCACGCGGTAGAAAAAGGCACGGAGGGCATTTCCGCGAGGCGGCTCAGGCTGTGGGGTACCTCACCCAGGGGAGGGGGCTGAGGCTTTGGGCCAATGTGGAATTCCGCCCGAACAGGGGAACGCTCGGGCGGGATCCCACCGCACGCCTGCGCCGCCTCGAGTTTGCGTGCAGTTTCGGGGCCGAGCACGGCCGACCTAAGGTCCAGGATGGCTTTGGCCGCGCGCCAGACGGACGTCCCCGCGCGCTCAGCCAGCACGCGGGGACTCATCCAGCCCGCCCCTCCGCCATCGAGCATGCCCCCGATTCTGGTCACCCCGGCGTCCACAGCCCTCCTCTCCGCCAGCCACCTGAAGTCATACGGCTGGAGGAGCGGATTCCTGAGCAGCGGCTCTCGCACGAGAGCCGCTACTCCTGACGGGGGGGGAGCTGCGTCACGAGGCGACCGTGTTCCAGACGGTGAGGAGGTCCTGGTAGAAGATGGGCAACTCCTGCAGGGTGGTCGAAGCACGCCCCAGTTCGATATGCAGGAGCTGCACGTCATAATTGAGGCCGTGCCACTGGCGGAAGAAATACGTCGCCATGGCACACCATCGTGGAGGGGGCTCAACGTAAAGGTACCTCTGCAGGGCCTGGAGGCGGAAGGTCGCTATCTGAGTGCGGAGGCACACCAGACCTTGTCCGCCCTCCTCAAGCGGGAGATGCAGAACCGCAGCAGGGACCCAGTACAGTCGATTGTCCCAGAAGAACCGCAGGAGGGTCCTCTGGATATCGGCGCCAAAGCCAGGGGGAGGGGTCAAAGGGACCAGCCGGTACCACAGCATGGAGGCGACCAGCTGGTTTATGACGCGAACTCACGTAGGACAGCACTCGGAGCAGTCCTGTCCAGCGAGTCAGGCGGGCGGAGACTTTGGCCTCCAACTCCCGTTCCGTTGGGAAAAAGATTCAAAAGTCTGAGGTCACGCACCGACCGACTCAAGAACAGCTTCTTCCCTGCTGCTGTCAGACTTTTGAATGGACCTACCTCGCATTAAGTTGATCTTTCTCTACACCCTAGCTATGACTGTAACACTACATTCTGCACTCTCTCCTTTCCTTCTCTATGAATGGTATGCTCTGTCTGTATAGCGCGCAAGAAACAATACTTTTCACTGTATCCCAATACATGTGACAATAATAAATCAAATCCTTCTCCCCTATGTACTATATGAACGGTATGTTTTGTCTGTATAGCGCGCAAGATTCATAGAAACCCTACAGTGCAGAAGGAGGCCATTCGGCCCATCAAGTCTGCACCGACCACAATCCCACCCAGACCCTACCCCCATATCCCTACATATTTACCCGCTAATCCCTCTAACCTACGCATCTCAGGACACTAAGGGGCAATTTTTAGCACGGCCAATCAACCTAACCCGCATATCTTTGGACTGTGGGAGGAAACCGGAGCACCCGGAGGAAACCCACGCAGACACGAGGAGAATGTGCAAACTCCACACAGACAGTGACCCGAGCCGGGAATCGAACCCAGGTCCCTGGAGCTGTGAAGCAGCAGTGCTAACCCACTGCGTTACCGTGCCGCCCAATACTTTTCACTGTATCCCAATACATGTGACAATAATAAATCAAATCCTTCTCCCCTATGTACTCTATGAACGGTATGCTTTGTCCGTATAGTGCGCAAGAAACAATACTTTTCACTGTATCCCAATACATGTGACAATAATAAATCAAATCCTTCTCCCCTATGTACTCTATGAACGGTATGCTTTGTCTGTGTAGCGCGCAAGAAACAATACTTTTCACTGTATCCCAATACATGTGACAATAATAAATCAAATCCTTCTCCCCTATGTACTCTATGAACGGTATGCTCTGTCTGTATAGCGCGCAAGAAACAATACTTTTCACTGTATCCCAATACATGTGACAATAATAAATCAAATCCTTCTCCCCTATGTACTCTATGAACGGTATGCTTTGTCTGTGTAGCGCGCAAGAAACAATACTTTTCACTGTATCCCAATACATGTGACAATAATAAATCAAATCCTTCTCCCCTATGTACTCTATGAACGGTATGCTTTGTCTGTGTAGCGCGCAAGAAACAACACTTTTCACTGTATCCCAATACATGTGACAATAATAAATCAAATCCTTCTCCCCTATGTACTCTATGAACGGTATGCTCTGTCTGTATAGCGCGCAAGAAACAATACTTTTCACTGTATCCCGATACAGGTGACAATAATAAATCAAATCAAAAATAAATGCTGACCTTGCAAGAGATTCAAGATGTGAAAGTACAAGGTAACTGACTGATTCACCCAGTTTCCACCCCCGCCCCCCCTCCCTTCACTTCCTGTTAGGCTCTGAAAAGGTGTATGCCCGAGATCAGACCAAATTATTAACCAGAGCTGTTCACAGTCTGAAAGGTATGTTGAAGGGAGCGGCCTTCCCCCATCGAAATATCCAGCGCAAGTTCCACATACCATCAGGACGGAATAAAACCTGTAGATTTCAAGTTTCACTTCTGCACTCTTTTGTCTTCTCTGTTCCCCCCCCCCCACCCGCCGTCTCGCTCGGGAAGGCATCGTTTAGACCGCCGCCAGTCCTCACCAGTGAGGTACAAACTCGGCGCAATCGAACAGGATCCTGTGCCGTGGAACAGAAGCTCACTCCTCCTACTTCAGGTTATCTGGCAGCTCAGAGCTCACACACTTCAATCAGATCCAGGCGAGGGCGCGGAACAAAAAGGTGAGCGAACCGTGTGGCTCGCTCCGAACAGAGGCTGATAACGAGTCTGGGCACTCCGCTGTTTAATTAGCCTCGCCTCAGGAGGCGCAAGGCGAGGGAGACCCACGTCTGACTAATTCCCCTGCTGCCTCTCAACACAGCACCGTACTCACTGCTGCATCAGGCTAAAGTGCCCACTTAAATCTCCGGGTTAGGAATTTAAATCCAACAAGAGGTGATAAAAGCCTCCGGGCGACCCAGGATTCAAAGTCGCTGGCTCCTCTGTTAAATGCACACTGTCACAGATCACGTCTCGGATTACTCTCTCAATGCATTGCAAACCAATTGTCACATGCATTGGGATAAAGTGAAAAGTATTGTTTCTTGCGCGCTGTACAGGCAAAGCATACCGTTCATAGATACATAGAAAAACTACAGCACAAAACAGGCCCTTCGGCCCCACAAATTGTGCCGAACATATCCCTACCTTTTAGACCTACCTATAACTCTCCATTCTATTAAGTCCCATGTACTCATCCAGGAGTCTCTTAAAAGACCCTATTGAGTTTGCCTCCACCACCACTGACGGCAGCCGATTCCACTCGCCCACCACCCTCTGTGTGAAAAACTTCCCCCTAACATTTCCCCTGTACCTACCCCCTAGCACCTTAAACCTGTGTCCTCTCGTAGCAGACATTTCCGCCCTGGGAAAAAGCCTCAGAGTCCACCCGATCTATGCCTCTCAACATCTTATATACCTCTATTAGGTCTCCTCTCATCCTACGTCTCTCCAAGGAGAAAAGACCGAGCTCCCTCAGCCTATCCTCATAAGGCATGCCACTCAATCCAGGCAACATCCTTGTAAATCTCCTCTGCACCCTTTCAATCTTTTCCACATCCTTCCTGTAATGAGGCGACCAGAACTGAGCACAGTACTCCAAGTGGGGTCTGACTAGGGTCTTATATAGCTGCATCATTATCCCCGGACTCCGAAACTCATAGAGGAGAAGGATTTGATTTGATTTATTATTGTCACATGTATTGGGATACAGTGAAAAGTATTGTTTCTTGCGTGCTATACAGACAAAGCATACCATTCATAGAGTACATAGGGGAGAAGGATTTGATTTATTATTGTCACATGTATTGGGATACAGTGAAAAGTATTGTTTGTTGAGCGCTATACAGACAAAGCATACCGCTCATAGAGAAGGAAATGAGAAAGTGCAGAATGTAGCGTTACAGTCATAGCTAGGGTGTAGAGAAACAACACTTTTCACTGTATCCCAATACATGTGACAATAATAAATCAAATCCTTCTCCCCTATGTACTCTATGAACGGTATGCTTTGTCTGTATAGCGCGCAAGAAACAATACTTTTCACTGTATCCCAATGCATGTGACAATAATAAATCAAATCAACCCCCTACTTTTGACCAGCGTGACTGAACTTTTGACCAGCGTACTAGAACTAGAGGGCACAGCCTCAAAATAAAGGGGGGGTCAGTTCAGGACAGATTTGAGGAGGAACTTCTTCTCTCAGAAGGTGGTGAATCTCTGGAATTCTCTGCCCACTGAAGTGTTGGAGGCTACCTCGTTGAATATGTTTAAATCACGGATAGATGGATTCCTGATCGGTAAGGGAATTAGGGGTTATGGGGAGCAGGCGGGTAAGTGGAACTGATCCACTTCAGATCAGCCATGATCTTATTGAAAGGCGGGGCAGGCTCGAGGGGCTAGGTGGCCTACTCCTGCTCCTATTTCTTATGTTCTTATGACTGCACTGCAACAGGGATTAATGCAAGCACATCGAGGCCCGTTTGACAGCTCTCCCACCCAGCTTCTTTCGAGAAAACACAGGGTGACTCAGCAGAACATCTCAAAATAAAAAACAAAAAGGAGACAGACTTGCATTTAAACGTCACTTCACACGACCTCAGGGCACCCCACAAGATCTTACAGCTAGCGAAGTTACTTTTTGAAGCGTAACCACCGTTGTAACACCAGACACTCAGCAACCAATTCGCGCACCGCAAGTTCCCACAGCATCGGTGTTTTGCAATATTGGTCAGGACGCCAGATGGAGCTCCCCTTTGAAACAGTGTCACAGAATCATCGCATCCCGACAATGCAGGAGGAGGCCATTCGGCCCATCGAGCCTGCACCCACAACAATCTCACCCCAGGCCCTTTCCTAAGAACCCCACATATTTACCCTGCTAACCCCCTGACACCTAGGGACAATTTAGCATTGGCCAATCCAGCGAACCTAAACTAAGGATATTAATAAACTAGAAAGAGTGCAGAAAAGATTTACTCGGATGCTACTAGGACTTGATGGTTTGAGTTATAAGGAGAGGCTGGATAGACTGGGACTTTTTCCTCTGTAACGTAGGAGACTGAGGGGTGATCTTATAGAGGTCTATAAAATAACAAGGGGCACAGATCAGCTCGATAGTCAACATCTTTTCCCAAAGGGTAGGAGAGTCTAAAAAGTTTAAAAGTATAGTTTATTTATTAGTCACAAGTCGGCTTACATTAACACTGCAATGAAGTTACTGTGAAAATTCCCGAGTCGCCACATTCCGGCGCCTGTTCGGGTAACACTGAGGGAGAATTTAGCACGGCCAATGCACCCTAACCAGCACGGTCTTTCGGACTGTGGGAGGAAACCAGAGCACCCGGAGGAAACCCACGCAGACACGGGGGGAGAACGTGCAGACTCCGTACAGACAGTGACCCGAGCCAGGAATCGAACCCGGGTCCCTGGCGCTGTGAGGCAGCAGCGCTAACTCACTGTGCCACCCTCACTAAAACTAGAGGGCAGAGGTTTAAGGTGAGAGGGGAGAGATACAAAAAAGGGTCCAGAGGGGCAATTCGTTTCACACAGAGGGGGTGGTGAGGACAGGGGGGGGGGATGTGGGGTGAGATGAGGGTGGGGGGGGTGAGATGAGAGGGGGGGGGGAGGTGAGGGGGGGGGGGGGGAGAGTAGGGAATCATGCTGAACTGTGACGCCCCCCAGGGTTGAATA
>NW_027594216.1:10000-20552 GCF_964213995.1 Mustelus asterias | reverse complement strand
AGGCATCGTTGTTGAAAACACTCTTGCCCTTTACTTACAGGGCACTCACCTCCCCAGCAACCACCCCCCCCTCCATCTTCACACCGCTCCCCCCTCCCCCCCCCCCAGAACAAACCCCCAGATTTCAAGCGGGCAATTCGACTAAAGGGCATTTTGACACAGCCACGTTTCCCCACTGACTGGGCGCCGCAGTGTCTCTGGGTCCCTCACCACCACCACCACCGACCTCCCTGCCCAAGCAGACGACCCCAATCGCCGCCGGGCAATTCGACTAAGTAGGGCATCGCAGTTTGACGCGATGCCCTACCACACTGCCCGCCATCCTGCAGCACATAAATGACAGGCAAGGGCGGGCTATTTGGCTAAGGGAGACGGGGGCGGGGGGGTGGAATACCTGGTGCTGCAGTCCTCTGCGGGGTTGCTTGCGCTGCTGGTAGGTTCCGGGAATGGGAATGTCGTCTCCGCTGTCCTGCCTGCTCAGACACTGGATGCTGAAGTTCGGTGTTCTCCCTGGAAACGGGAAAACGGAGACGGATAATGCCGAACGCAGCACAGACAGACAGAACACCGAGAGCGCACAGAACCGGGTTTCTAACTAAACCTCAACTGAGGGGTTAGTTTGGGGATTGATACAGGGCTACGGAGAGAGAACGGGGCAGTGGGATTAGTTTGGGATTGATACAGGGCAATGGGGAGAGAGCGGGGCAGTGGGATTAGTTTGGGATTGATACAGGGCTACGGAGAGAGAACGGGGCAGTGGGATTAGTTTGGGATTGATACAGGGCTATGGGGAGAGAGCAGGGCAGTGGGATTAGTTTGGGATTGATACAGGGCTATGGGGAGAGAGCGGGGCAGTGGGATTAGTTTGGGATTGATACAGGGCTACGGAGAGAGAACGGAGCAGTGGGATTAGTTTGGGATTGATACAAGGCTATGGGGAGAGAGGGGAGCAGTGGGATTAGTTTGGGATTGATACAAGGCTACGGAGAGAGAACGGAGCAGTGGGATTAGTTTGGGATTGATACAGGGCTACGGAGAGAGAACGGAGCAGTGGGATTAGTTTGGGATTGATACAAGGCTATGGGGAGAGAGGGGAGCAGTGGGATTAGTTTGGGATTGATACAGGGCTATGGGGAGAGAGCGGGGCAGTGGGATTAGTTTGGGATTGATACAGGGCTATGGGGAGAGAGCGGGGCAGTGGGATTAGTTTGGGGATTGATACAGGGCTACGGAGAGAGAACGGGGCAGTGGGATTAGTTTGGGATTGATACAGGGCTACGGAGAGAGAACGGGAGCAGTGGGATTAGTTTGGGATTGATACAAGGCTATGGGGAGAGAGGGGAGCAGTGGGATTAGTTTGGGGAATGATACAGGGCTATGGGGAGTGAGTGAGCGGGGCAGTGGGGTTAGTTTGGGGATTGATACAGGGCTATGGGGAGAGAGCGGGGCAGTGGGGTTAGTTTGGGGATTGATACAGGGCTATGGGGAGAGAGCGGGGCAGTGGAATAGTTTGGGGATTGATACAGGGCAATGGGGAGAGAGCAGGGCAGTGGGGTTAGTTTGGGTTTGACACAGGGCTATGGGGAGAGAGGGGGGCAGTGGGATTAGTTTGGGGATTGATACAGGTCTGGGGAAACGGGGCAGTGGGGATAGTTTGGGGATTGATACAGGGCTAGGGGGAGAGAGTGTGGCAGTCTGTCTCTGTCACCTACCTGCTGGTGTGGGAGGAAGCAGACGTCTCCGGGGTGTGTGTCTAGTCTCGGCGCGTGCAGGGATCTCGTTGTCATGGTGACTGTAGCGTTTGGCAGCCCGTGTGGTGTTATAGACGCCACGGAAGGCCTCTGGCTCAATAGGTTCTGGTGGCCTGTCGCGGGAGGACACTGACCTGCTGACGGGGCAGGAACAAGAATCAATCTGGAGCCTCCCCCAGGTCCACAATACACTCCCCCTCGGCAAACACAAACTCCACTGGTCCTGTGTCCCAACCGGGTCTGATTCTACACCCTGTGTTCTCTGAGCCACACTGGTCCCCAACCTGGAATGATGCCCATCTCAAACTCTCATCAAATCTCTACAACCCTCCCTATCTCCCTCCTCCAGCCCCTACAACCCTCCCTATCTCCCTCCTCCAGCCCATACAACCCTCCCTATCTCTGTAACCTCCTCCAGCCCCAACAGCCCACCCTATCTCTGTAACCTCCTCCAGCCCCTACAACCCTCCCTATCCCTGTAACTTCCTCCAGGGTGGCACAGTGGCACAGCGGTTAGCACTGCTGCCTCACAGCGCCAGTGATCCGGGTTCGATTCCCGGCTTGGGTCACTGTCTGTGCGGAGTCTGCACGTTCTCCCCGTGTCTGCGTGGGTTTCCTCCGCATGCTCCAGTTTCCAGTCCAAAGGGCTTGCTGATTAGGTGCTAAATTCTCCCTCAGTGTTACCCAAACGACCAGGGGATTTTCACAGTAACGTCATAGCAGTGTTAATGTAAGCCTACTTGTGACACTAATAAATAAACTTTTAAACTAAACTAGCCACTACAGCCCTTCCAATCTGTGTAACGTCCTCCAGCCCAGACAAAGCTCCGTATCTCTATAACCTGCAACTGTCAGAAGGTCGGTGCTGAGGGAGCGCCGCACTGTGTGAGGGTCAGTGCTGAGGGAGCGCCGCACTGTGGGAGGGTCAGTGCTGAGGGAGCGCCGCACTGTGGGAGGGTCAGTGCTGAGGGAGTGCCGCACTGTGGGAGGGTCAGTGCTGAGGGAGCGCCGCACTGTGGGAGGGTCAGTGCTGAGGGAGCGCTGCACTGTGGGAGGGTCAGTGCTGAGGGAGCGCCACACTGTGGGAAGGTCAGTGATGAGGGAGCGCCGCACTGTCGGACGGTCAGTGCTGAAGGAGCGCCGCACTGCGGGAGGGTCAGTGCTGAGGGAGCGCACATTGTGGGAGGGTCAGTGCTGAGGGAGTGCCACACTGTGGGAGGGTCAGTGCTGAGGGAGTGTCACACTGTGGGAGGGTCAGTGCTGAGGGAGCACCGCACTGTTGGAAGGTCAGTGCTGAGGGAGCGCGCATTGTGGGAGGGTCAGTGCCGAGGGAGCGCCGCACTGTCGGAGGGTAAGTGCTGAGGGAGCGCCGCACTGTGGGAGGGTCAGTGCTGAGGGAGCGCGCATTGTGGGAGGGTCAGTGCTGAGGGAGTGCCGCACTGTGGGACGGTCAGTGCTGAGGGAGCGCGCATTGTGGGAGGGTCAGTGCCGAGGGAGCGCCGCACTGTCGGACGGTCAGTGCTGAGGGAGCGCCGCACTGTCGGAGGGTAAGTGCTGAGGGAGCGCCGCACTGTGGGAGGGTCAGTGCTGAGGGAGCGCGCATTGTGGGACGGTCAGTGCTGAGGGAGTGCCGCACTGTGGGAGGGTCAGTGCTGAGGGAGCGCTGCACTGTGGGAGGGTCAGTGCTGAGGGAGCGCTGCACTGTGGGAGGGTCAGTGCTGAGGGAGCACTGCACTGTGGGAGGGTCAGTGCTGAGGGAGCGCCGCACTGTGGGAGGGTCAGTGCTGAGGGAGTGCCGCACTGTGGGAGGGTCAGTGCTGAGGGAGCGCTGCACTGTGGGAGGGTCAGTGCTGAGGGAGCGCTGCACTGTGGGAGGGTCAGTGCTGAGGGAGCACTGCACTGTGGGAGGGTCAGTGCTGAGGGAGCGCCGCACTGTGGGAGGGTCAGTGCTGAGGGAGCGCCGCGCTGTGGGAGGGTCAGTGCTGACGGAGCGCCGCACTGTGGGAGGGTCAGTGCTGAGGGAGCGCCGCACTGTGGGAGGGTCAGTGCTGAGGGAGCGCCGCACTGTGGGAGGGTCAGTGCTGAGGGAGCGCCGCACTGTGGGAGGGTCAGCACTGAGGGTGCTCCGTGCTGTTGGAGGGTCAGTGCTGAGGGAGCGCCGCACTGTCGGAGGGTCAGTGCTGAGGGAGTGCCGCACTGTGGGAGGGTCAGCGCTGAGGGAGAGCCGCACTGTGGGAGGGTCAGTGCTGAGGGAGCGCCGCACTGTCGGAGGGTCAGTGCTGAGGGAGCGCCGCACTGTGGGAGGGTCAGTGCTGAGGGAGTGCCGCACTGTGGGAGGGTCAGTGCTGAGGGAGCGCCGCACTGTGGGAAGGTCAGTGCTGAGGGAGCGCCGCACTGTGGGAGGGTCAGTGCTGAGGGAGTGCCGCACTGTGGGAGGGTCAGTGCTGAGGGAGCGCCGCACTGTCGGAAGGTCAGGGGTTAACATTCTAATACTATCTGTCCTTACCTGTCTCTGGACGTTACACTATCATTGTCCTCATCCCTGCTGTAGTATCCTTGCTCTCCGGAGAGACAATCCTCAACATATTCCCCTCCAGATACCGGATCCTCTTTGCGAATGGTTGATGGGTGCACTTCACTCTTTGAATCTCTCCTAACCCATCGAAATACAAAAATTATTCGGAATATTAGGAATTGGCAAATGTGATGCCACTGGTTATAAAAGGAGGTAGACAAAAGGCGGGTAACTATAGGCCGGTTAGTTTAACTTCTGCAGTAGGGAAAATGCTTGAATCTATCATCAAGGAAGAAATAGCGAGACATCTGGATATAAATTGTCCCATTGGCAAGATGCAGCATGGGTTCATGAAGAGAAGGTCATGTTTGACTAATTTTGTGGAATTCTTTGAGAACATTACATGTGCAGTGGACAATGGGGAACCTGTGGATTCTGGATTTCCAGAAGGCTTTCGACAAGGTGCTGCATCAAAGACTGCTACATAAGATGAAGGTGCACGGTGTTACGGGTAATGTATTAGCAGGGATAGAGCATTAGTTAACTAACAGAAAGCAAAGAGTGGGGATAAATGGGTGTTTTTCTGGTTGGCGATCAGTGACTAGTGGTGTGCCTCAGGGATCAGTGTTGGGAACGCAATTGTTTACGATTTACAGAGATGATTTGGAGTTGGGGACCAAGTGAAGTGTGTCAAAATTCGCAGATGACACTAAGATGGGTGGCAGAGCAAAGTGTGCAGAGGATGCTGAAAGTCTGCAAAGGGATATAGATAGTCTAAGTGAGTGGGCGAGGGTCTGGCAGATGGAGTACAATGTTGGTAAATGTGAGGTCATCCATTTGGTAGGAATAACAGCAAAATGGACTATTATTTAAATGATAAAAAATTGCAGCATGCCGCTGTGCAGAGGGACCTGGGTGTCCTTGTGCAGGAATCTCAAGGAGTTGGTTTGCAGGTGCAGCAGGTAATTAAGAAGGCAAACGGAATTTTGTCCTTTATTGCGAGAGGGATGGAGTTTAAAAACAGCGAGGCTATGTTGCAGCTGTATAAGGTGCTGGTGAGACCACACCTGGAGTACTGTGTACAATTTTGGTCTCCTTACTTGAGAAAGCATATACTGGCACTGGAGGGGGTGCAGAGGAGATTCACTAGGTTGATTCCAGAGTTGAGAGGGTTGGCTTCTGAGGAGAGACTGAGTCGATTGGGGCTGTACTCATTGGAATTCAGAAGAATGAGGGGAGATCTTATAGAAACATATAAGATTATGAAGGGAATAGATAAGATAGAAGCAGGGAAGTTGTTTCCACTGGCGGGTGAAACTAGAACTAGGGGGCACAGCCTCAAAATAAGGGGGAGCAGATTTAGGACTGAGTTGAGGAGGAACTTCTTCACACAAAGGGTTGTGAATCTGTGGAATTCCCTGACCAGTGAAGCAGTTGAGGCTGCCTCATTGAATGTTTTTAAGGTAAGGATAGATAAATTTTTGAACAGTAAAGGAATTAAGGGTTATGGTGAGCGGGTGGGTAAGTGGAGCTGAGTCCACAAAAAGATCAGCCATGATCTTATTGAAGCGGAGAAGGCTCGAGGGGCCAGATGGCCTACTCCTGCTCCTAGTTCTTATGTAATAGAGTCCCTCAATCCCACCTTCTCCCTGTATCCCTCAATCCCACCTTCTCCCCGTATCCCTCAATCCCACCTTCTCCCCGTATCCCTCAATCCCACCTTCTCCCCGTATCCCTCAATCCCACCTTCTCCCTGTATCCCTCAATCCCACCTTCTCCCCGTATCCCTCAATCCCACCTTCTCCCCGTATCCCTCAATCCCCACCTTCTCCCCGTATCCCTCAATCCCCACCTTCTCCCCATATCCCTCAATCCCACCTTCTCCCCGTATCCCTCATTCCCCCCTTCTCCCCATATCCCTCAATCCCACCTTCTCCCCGTATCCCTCATTCCCCCCTTCTCCCCGTATCCCTCAATCCCCACCTTCTCCCCGTATCCCTCATTCCCCCCTTCTCCCCGTATCCCTCAATCCCACCTTCTCCCCGTATCCCTCAATCCCACCTTCTCCCCATATCCCTCAATCCCCACCTTCTCCCCGTATCCCTCAATCCCACCTTCTCCCCGTATCCCTCAATCCCACCTTCTCCCCATATCCCTCAACCCCACCTTATCCCCGTATCCCTCAATCCCCACCTTCACCCCGTATCCCTCAATCCCACCTTCTCCCCGTATCCCTCAATCCCCACCTTCTCCCCGTATCCCTCAATCCCCACCTTCTCCCCGTATCCCTCAATCCCACCTTCTCCCCGTATCCGTCAATCCCCACCTTCTCCCTGTATCCCTCAATCCTACCTTCTCCCCATAACCCTCAATCCCACCTTCTCCCCGTATCCCTCAATCCCACCTTCTCCCCGTATCCCTCAATCCCACCTTCTCCCCGTATCCCTCAATCCCCACCTTCTGCCCGTATCCCTCAATCCCACCTTCTCCCCGTATCCCTCAATCCCCACCTTCTCCCCGTAACCCTCAATCCCACCTTCTCCCCGTATCCCTCAATCCCACCTTCTCCCCGTATCCCTCAATCCCACCTTCTCCCCGTATCCCTCAATCCCACCTTCTCCCCATATCCCTCAATCCCCACCTTCTCCCTGTATCCCTCAATCCCACCTTCTCCCCGTATCCCTCAATTCCACCTTCTCCCCGTATCCCTCAATCCCACCTTCTCCCCGTATCCCTCAATCCCCACCTTCTCCCCGTATCCCTCAATCCCCACCTTCTCCCCGTAACCCTCAATCCCACCTTCTCCCCGTATCCCTCAATCCCACCTTCTCCCCGTATCCCTCAATCCCACCTTCTCCCCGTATCCCTCAATCCCCAGCTTCTCCCCGTATCCCTCAATCCCACCTTCTCCCCGTATCCCTCAATCCCCACCTTCTCCCCGTATCCCTCAATCCCACCTTCTCCCCGTATCCCTCAATCCCACCTTCTCCCCGTATCCCTCAATCCCACCTTCTCCCCGTATCCCTCAATCCCCACGGTTCTTCCCGATTGGAGGATGTTATGACAGTGGGTTGTGGGGGGGTGGGGGGGTGGGGGGGGGTGGGGGGTGAAGGACAATCAATAACTGGATGCCCCACACAGTTCGAATCACCCCTGACCCACACACCAGATCGCAGGCTTGCGGGAGGAAGCAGAGGGTTCGGTGGGTGAGGATATCAGCAGGATTGAGGTTGGAGAAGCGCTCGCTCGGAGGGAAGCTCGTGTACCTGATGTTGGAGGGCACCCTCTCGGGACTCGGGGGTTGGGTCTCAGGGACGTCTTCCTGACTGACGCTCCGCATCTTCTGGCCGAGGAGCGCTGACCCATTCACCACTCGCTTACTGCTGGGTTCCTGGGGGGGCTCGCTGCCAATCAGGATGGTGACTGACTGCAAGGAGCAGGCGGAGGCCTTCGAACCACGTCGATCCAGGCTCTGTACGGGAGAGGCCACACATTCATCAAACACTCCCAGGACAGGTACAGCACGGGGTTAGATACAGAGTGAAGCTCCCTCTACACTGTCCCCATCAAACACTCCCAGGACAGGTACAGCACGGGGTTAGATACAGAGTAAAGCTCCCTCTACACTGTCCCCATCAAACACTCCCAGGACAGGTACAGCACAGGGTTAGATACAGAGTAAAGCTCCCTCTACACTGTCCCCATCAAACACTCCCAGGACAGGTACAGCACGGGGTTAGATACAGAGTAAAGCTCCCTCTACACTGTCCCCATCAAACACTCCCAGGACAGGTACAGCACGGGGTTAAATACAGAGTAAAGCTCCCTCTACACTGTCCCCATCAAACACTCCCAGGACAGGTACAGCACGGGGTTAAATACAGAGTAAAGCTCCCTCTACACTGTCCCCATCAAACACTCCCAGGACAGGTACAGCACGGGGTTAGATACAGAGTAAAGCTCCCTCTACACTGTCCCCATCAAACACTCCCAGGACAGGTACAGCACGGGGTTAGATACAGAGTAAAGCTCCCTCCACACTGTCCCCATCAAACACTCCCAGGACAGGTACATCACGGGGTTAGATACAGAGTAAAGCTCCCTCTACACTGTCCCCATCAAACACTCCCAGGACAGGTACAGCACGGGGTTAGATACAGAGTAAAGCTCCCTCTACACTGTCCCCATCAAACACTCCCAGGACAGGTACAGCACGGGGTTAGATACAGAGTGAAGCTCCCTCTACACTGTCCCCATCAAACACTCCCAGGACAGGTACAGCCCGGGGTTAGATACAGAGTAAAGATCCCTCTACACTGTCCCCATCAAACACTCCCAGGACAGGTACAGCATGGGGTTAGATACAGAGTAAAGCTCCCACTACACTGCCCCCATCAAACACTCCCAGGACAGGGACAGCACGGGGTTAGATACAGAGTAAAGATCCCTCTACACTGTCCCCATCAAACACTCCCAGGACAGGTACAGCACGGGGTTAGATACAGAGTGAAGCTCCCTCTACACTGTCCCCATCAAACACTCCCAGGACAGGTACAGCACAGGGTTAGATACAGAGTAAAGATCCCTCTACACTGTCCCCATCAAACACTCCCAGGACAGGTACAGCACGGGGTTAGATACAGAGTAAAGCTCCCTCTACACTGTCCCCATCAAACATTCCCAGGACAGGTACAGCACGGGGTTAGATACAGAGTAAAGCTTCCTCTACACTGTCCCCATCAAACACTCCCAGGACAGGTACAGCACGGGGTTAGATACAGAGTAAAGCTCCCTCTACACTGTCCCCATCAAACACTCCCAGGACAGGTACAGCACGGGGTTAGATACAGAGTAAAGCTCCCTCTACACTGTCCCCATCAAACACTGTAAGAAGTCTAACAACACCAGCTTAAAGTCGCGACACGACAGACTTCCGACAGAAACAAAATCTGGGGGTTCTGAACAAACTCACCCGGCCGTCCCATCGCATCGGGCAATGGGACCCTGTGCGAGAACCTCTCCGGCTATGTCGAGGGCATCCTGAAACCCATTGTACAAAGAACCCCCAGCTTTTGTCGCGACATGACGGACGTCCTACAGAAACTCAGCATATATGGAGCAGTTGAACCAGGAGCACTCCCCGTCACCATGGATGTCTCGGCACTCTACACCAGCATCCCCCACGATGATAGCATTGCTGCAACGGCCTCAGTACTCAACGCCGACAACTGCCAGTTTCCAGATGCAATTTTACAACTCATCCACTTCATCCTGGACCACAATATCTTCACCTTCAACAACCAGTTCTTCATCCAGACACACGGAACAGCCATGGGGACCAAATTCGCACCTCAATATGCCAACATCTTCATGCACAGGTTCGAACAAGACTTCTTCACCGCACAGGACCTTCAACCGATGCTATACACTAGATACATCGATGACATTTTCTTCCTTTGGACTCATGGTGAACAATCACTGAAACAACTCTATGATGACATCAACAAGATCCATCCTACCATCAGACTCACCATGGACTACTCTCCGGAATCGGTTGCATTCTTGGACACACGCATCTCCATTAAGGACGGTCACCTCAGCACCTCACTGTACCGCAAGCCCACGGATAACCTCACGATGCTCCACTTCTCCAGCTTCCACCCTAAACACGTTAAAGAAGCCATCCCCTACGGACAAGCCCTCCGAATACACAGGATCTGCTCGGATGAGGAGGATCGCAACAGACACCTCCAGACGCTGAAAGATGCCCTCATAAGAACAGCATATGGCGCTCGACTCATCGATCAACAGTTCCGACGCGCCACAGCGAAAAACCGCACCGACCTCCTCAGAAGACAAACACGGGACACGGTGGACAGAGTACCCTTCGTCGTCCAGTACTTCCCCGGAGCGGAGAAGCTACGGCATCTCCTCCGGAGCCTTCAACATGTCATTGGTGAAGACGAACATCTCGCCAAGGCCATCCCCACACCCCCACTTCTTGCCTTCAAACAACCGCACAACCTCAAACAGACCATTGTCCGCAGCAAACTACCCAGCCTTCAGGAGAACAGTGACCACAACACCACACAACCCTGCCACAGCAACCTCTGCAAGACGTGTCGGATCATCGACATGGATGCCATCATCTCACATGAGAACACCATCCACCAGGTACACGGTACATACTCTTGCAACTCGGCCAACGTTGTCTACCTGATACGCTGCAGGAAAGGATGTCCCGAGGCATGGTACATTGGGGAAACTATGCAGACGCTATGACAAC
>NW_027594216.1:0-5000 GCF_964213995.1 Mustelus asterias | reverse complement strand
TGATCATAGAATCATAGAAACCCTACAGTGCAGAAGGAGGCCATTCGGCCCATCGAGTCTGCACCGACCACAATCCCACCCAGGCCCTACCCCCAAATATTTACCCGCTAATCCCTCTAACCTACGCATCTCAGGACTCTAAGGGGCAATTTTTAACCTGGCCAATCAACCTAACCCGCACATCTTTGGACTGTGGGAGGAAACCGGAGCACCCGGAGGAAACTCACGCAGACACGGGGAGAATGTGCAAACTCCACACAGACAGTGACCCGAGCCGGGAATCGAACCCGGGACCCTGGAGCTGTGAAGCAGCAGTGCTAACCACTGTGCTACCGTGCCGCCCTATGATGGGGAGACTCCCTGGGTGATAGGGGTCTCTGATGGGGAGGCTGTCTGGGTGATAGGGGTCTCTGATGGGGAGACTGTCTGGGTGATAGGGGCCTCTGATGGGGAGACTGTCTGGGTGATAGGCGTCTCTGATGGGGAGACTGTCTGGGTGATAGGGGTCTCTGATGGGGAGACTGTCTGGGTGATAGGGGTCTCTGATGGGGAGACTGTCTGGGTGATAGGCGTCTCTGATGGGGAGACTGTCTGGGTGATAGGCGTCTCTGATGGGGAGACTCTGTGGGTGATAAGGGTGTCTGATGGGGAGACTGTCTGGGTAATAGGGGTCTCTGATGGGGGGGGGGTGTCTCTGGGTGATAAGGGTCTCTGTGCAATGATTACTTACCTTCAGGAGGCGGAATAATTTCATCCAGAATTTTCGGTTTGGTATGTTTCCATATTCTCTTGATAATGAGTCTGAGTTCCATGTTGGCTTGTTCCAGGTTACCTAACAGAGACACACAGTAACACACACACACACACACAGACACACACACACACAGACACACAGACAGACACACACACAGACACACACACAGACACACACAAAACAAAATACCCGTTGTTACACTTCAGATACAAGTTGAGAACACAATCGATTCTCACTTCAGCTGAGGGAGCGCCGCACTGTGGGAGGGTCAGTGCTGAGGGAGCGCTGCACTGTGGGAGGGTCAGTGCTGAGGGAGCGCTGCAGTGTGGGAGGGTCAGTGCTGAGGGAGTGCCGCAGTGTGGGAGGGTCAGTGCTGAGGGAGCGCTGCACTGTGGGAGGGTCAGTGCTGAGGGAGCGCCACCAATGGTGGAGCGAAGGGATCGGGGGATGCTCGAGAGGCCAGAATTGGAGGAGCGCAGAGATCACGGAGGGTTGTAGGAGGTGACGGAGATAGGGAGGGTTGTAGGGACTGGAGGAGGTTACAGAGATAGGGAGGGTTGTAGGGGCTGAAGGAGGTTACAGAGATAGGGAGGGTTGTCGGGGCTGAAGGAGGTTACAGAGATAGGGAGGGTTGTAGAGACTGGAGGAGGTTACAGAGATAGGGAGGGTTGTCAGGACTGGAGAGGGTTACAGAGATAGGGAGGGCTGTAGGGGCTGGAGGGATTTGCAGAGATAGGGAGGGCTGGAGGAGTTTTATAGAGATCGGGATGTTTGTAAGGGCTGGAGGAGGTTACAGGGATAGAGAGGGTTGTCGGGGCTGGAGGAGGTTATGGAGTTAGAGAGGGTTGTAGGGGCTGGAGGGGGTTACAGGGATAGAGAGGGTTGTCGGGGTTGGAGGAGGTTACAGAGATAGGGAGGGTTGTAGGGGCTGGAGGAGGTTACAGAGATAGGGAGGGTTGTAGCCGCTGGAGAAGGTTACAGAGATAGGGAGGGTTGTAGGGGCTGGAGGAGGTTACAGATAGGGAGGGTTGTAGGGGTTGGAGGAGGTTACAGAGATAGGGAGGGTTGTAGGAGCTGGAGGAGGTTACAGAGATAGGTAGGGTGTGGGTCTGGAGGAGGTTACAGATAGGGAGGGGTGTAGGGGCTGGAGGAGGTTACAGAGATAGGTAGGGTGTGGGTCTGGAGGAGGTTACAGATAGGGAGGGGTGTAGGGGCTGGAGGAGGTTACAGAGATAGGGAGGGGTGTAGGGGGCTGGATGGGGTTATCGAGATAGGGAGGGGTGTAGGGGCTGGAGGGGGTTACAGAAATGGGGAGGGGTGTAGGGGCTGGAGGAGGTTACAGAGATCGGGAGGGTTGTAGGGGCTGGAGGATGTTACAGAAATGGGGAGGGTTGTAGGGGCTGGAGGGGGTTACAGAAATGGGGAGGGTTGTAGGGGCTGGAGGGGGTTACAGAAATGGGGAGGGTTGTAGGGGCTGGAGGGGGTTACAGAAATGGGGAGGGTTGTAGGGGCTGGAGGGGGTTACAGAAATGGGGAGGGTTGTAGGGGCTGGAGGGGGTTACAGAAATGGGGAGGGTTGTAGGGGCTGGAGGGGGTTACAGAAATGGGGAGGGTTGTAGGGGCTGGAGGGGGTTAGATGGGTGGGGAGGATGCTGGAGTTTGATGCCAGGTCCTACCGTCAGTTTTAATCTTCAGGGCGGTCCTGACCAGGGCGAAGAGGGTGGCGTTGTAGGACACGGTGCCATCAGTGTTCAATGGCATGTTCATCGCTACCAGCCTCTGGAGAGACAGAAACAGACACAGCAACAGTGAGTGGAGCAATACCTTCAACCAGTCCTGAAGGGAACATCCTCTCACACAGGATGGCTCCCGCTCCCCTTCTCCCATCCCCAGGGAATCGATTAGACAATCACAGTACCCCTGAGGAACCCAATTTTGGTTCTGCTTTTTGGCAACCTTTGACATAGAACATAGAACATAGAAAGCCACAGCACAAACAGGCCCTTCGGCCCACAAGTTGCGCCGATCACATCCCCACCTCTAGGCCTATCTATAGCCCTCAATCCCATTAAATCCCATGTACTCATCCAGAAGTCTCTTAAAAGACCCCAACGAGTTTGCCTCCACCACCACCGACGTCAGCCGATTCCACTCACCCACCACCCTCTGAGTGAAAAACTTACCCCTGACATCTCCTCTGTACCTACCCCCCAGCACCTTAAACCTGTGTCCTCTCGTAGCAACCATTTCAGCCCTTGGAAATAGCCTCTGAGAGTCTACCCTATCCAGACCTCTCAACATCTTGTAAACCTCTATCAGGTCACCTCTCATCCTTCGTCTCTCCAGGGAGAAGAGACCAAGCTCCCTCAACCTATCCTCATAAGGCATGCCCCCCAATCCAGGCAACATCCTTGTAAATCTCCTCTGCACCCTTCAATGGCTTCAACATCTTTCCTGTAATGAGGTGATCAGAACTGCGCGCAGTACTCCAAGTGGGGTCTAACCAGGGTCCTATAAAGCTGCAGCATTATCTCCCGACTCCTAAACTCAATCCCTCGATTAATGAAGGCCAGTACGCCGTACGCCTTCTTGACCGCATCCTCCACCTGCGAGGCCGATTTAAGAGTCCTATGGACCCGGACCCCAAGGTCCTTCTGATCCTCTACACTGCTAAGAATGGTACCCTTCATATTATACTGCTGCTTCATCCCATTGGATCTGCCAAAATGGATCACCACACACTTATTCGGGTTGAAGTCCATCTGCCACTTCTCCGCCCAGTCTTGCATTCTATCTATGTCTCGCTGCAACTTCTGACATCCCTCCAAACTATCCACAACACCACCTACCTTGGTGTCGTCAGCAAACTTACCAACCCATCCCTCCACTTCCTCATCCAGGTCATTTATGAAAATGACAAACAGCAAGGGTCCCAGAACAGATCCCTGGGGCACTCCACTGGTCACTGACCTCCATGCAGAGAAAGACCCCTCCACAGCCACTCTCTGCCTTCTGCAGGCAAGCCAGTTCTGGATCCACAAGGCAACAGCCCCTTGGATCCCATGCCCTCTCACTTTCTCAAGAAGTCTTGCATGGGGGACCTTATCGAACGCCTTGCTGAAGTCCATATAGACCACATCCACGCTCTTCCTTCGTCAATGTGTTTGGTCACATTTTCAAAGAACTCAACCAGGCTCGTAAGGCACGACCTGCCCTTGACAAAGCCGTGCTGACTACTTTTGATCATACTAAACTTCTCTAGATGATCATAAATCCTGTCTCTCAGGATCCTCTCCATCAACTTACCAACCACTGAGGTTAGACTCACCGGTCGGTAATTTCCCGGGCTGTCCCTGTTCCCTTTCTTGAATATAGGGACCACATCTGCAATCCTCCAATCCTCCGGAACCTCTCCCGTCTCCATCGACGATGCAAAGATCATCGCCAAAGGCTCCGCAATCTCCTCCCTCGCCTCCCACAGTAACCTGGGGTACATCCCATCCGGTCCCGGCGACTTACCAACCTTGATGCCATTCAATAGTTCCAACACATCCTCTTTCTTTATGTCCACATGCTCGATCCTTTCTGTCCACCGCAAACCTGCCGGAACAGTGGGACCAAGCTGAATGGCCTCCTCCTGTTCCTGTATAACAGGCTCGAGAGGGGCTGAATGGCCTCCTCCTGTTTCTGTGTAACAGGCTCGAGAGGGGCTGAATGGCCTCCCCTGTTCCAGTGTAACAGGTTTCCTCTCTTCCTATCTCTCTCATGCTCCCTTAATCTCTTCCCCTCCCTCCCTTTCTCTCCATCACTCTCTCTCTCTTCTTCCCTCCATCCCCTTCCTGCACCCTCATTCCCTCCCTTACACCCTTCCCCCGCCCCTCCCCCCCCGCTCACCTTGCAGGCCACCCTGTGGGGACAGAGTTTGCCGAACCCCAGTGGAGGTTGGATCCGACGGAGCAGCGTCACCACATCCAGATGTTTAATCCTCCCCCTGCAGTGAGAGACGTCAGAGAGGTCAGACCGAGCTGGGGGCGGGGGAGCAGGGGGGGGGAGGAGTGGGGGGTACAGGGGGGGTGGAGTAGGGGGGTTGCGGGGGGGGGGCGAGAGAGGGGGGAGGAGAGGAGGTTCAGGGGTGGTAAGAGTGGGGGGTGCGGGGGGGAGAGAGGGGGATGCGGAGGGGTAGGGGGGGTGCGGGGGGCAGAGGGGGGTGCGGGGGGCAGAGGGGGGTGCGGGGCGGAGAGGGGGG
>NW_027594215.1:17500-20553 GCF_964213995.1 Mustelus asterias | reverse complement strand
AGGTGCCCAAAGGTTACGGGTCCAACTGCAGTTCAGCTACTTTGACATCGAGCCTTCACAGCGGTGCATCTACGATTCATTGGAGGTGAGCTTAGCGCTGGGGCGAGGGTTTCAGCGTTATGTGATGGTTGGTAATGAGTGAACAACGCATTGTGGGAGGGTTAATACTGAGGGAACGCCGCTGTTTTGGAGGCCAGGGCTGAGGGAGCGCCGCACTGTGGGAGGGTCAGTGCTGAGGGAGCGCCGCACTGTGGGATGGTCTGTGCTGAGGGAGCGCCGCACTGTGGGAGGGTCAGTGCTGAGGGAGCGCCGCACTGTGGGAGGGTCAGTGCTGAGGGAGCGCCGCACTGTGGGAGGGTCGGTGCTGAGGGAGCGCCGCACTGTGGGAGGGTCAGTGCTGAGGGAGCGCCGCACTGTGGGAGGGTCTGTGCTGAGGGAGCGCCGCACTGTGGGAGGGTCAGTGCTGAGGGAGCGCCGCACTGTGGGAGGGTCAGTGCTGAGGGAGCGCCGCACTGTGGGAGGGTCAGTGCTGAGGGAGCGCCGCACTGTGGGAGGGTCAGTGCTGAGGGAGCGCCGCACTGTGGGAGGGTCAGTGCTGAGGGAGCGCCGCACTGTGGGAGGGTCAGTGCTGAGGGAGCGCCGCACTGTGGGAGGGTCAGTGCTGAGGGAGCGCCGCACTGTGGGAGGGTCAGTGCTGAGGGAGCGCCGCACTGTGGGAGGGTCAGTGCTGAGGGAGCGCCGCACTGTGGGAGGGTCGGTGCTGAGGGAGTCCGCACTGTGGGAGGGTCGGTGCTGAGGGAGCGCCGCACTGTGGGAGGGTCAGTGCTGAGGGAGCGCAGCACTGTGGGAGTTCGGTGCTGAGGGAGCGCCGCACTGTGGGAGGGTCAGTGCTGAGGGAGCGCCGCACTGTGGGAGGTCAGTGCTGAGGGAGCGCCGCACTGTGGGAGGGTCGGTGCTGAGGGAGCGCCGCACTGTGGGAGGGTCAGTGCTGAGGGAGCGCCGCACTGTGGGAGGGTCAGTGCTGAGGGAGCGCCGCACTGTGGGAGGGTCAGTGCTGAGGGAGCGCCGCACTGTGGGAGGGTCGTGCTGAGGAGTCCGCACTGTGGGAGGGTCGGTGCTGAGGGAGCGCCGCACTGTGGGAGGGTCAGTGCTGAGGGAGCGCCGCACTGTGGAGGGTCAGTGCTGAGGGAGTCCCGCACTGTGGGAGGGTCAGTGCTGAGGGAGCGCCGCACTGTGGGAGGGTCGGTGCTGAGGGAGCGCCGCACTGTGGGAGGGTCAGTGCTGAGGGAGCGCCGCACTGTGGGAGGGTCGGTGCTGAGGGAGCGCCGCACTGTGGGAGGGTCAGTGCTGAGGGAGCGCCGCACTGTGGGAGGGTCGGTGCTGAGGGAGCGCCGCACTGTGGGAGAGTCGGTGCTGATGGAGCGCCGCACTGTGGGAGGGTCGGTGCTGAGGGAGCGCTGCACTGTAGGAGGGTCAGTGCTGAGGGAGTGCCGCACTGTGGGAGGGTCGGTGCTGAGGGAGCGCCGCACTGTGGGAGGGTCAGTGCTGAGGGAGTCCCGCACTGTGGGAGGGTCAGTGCTGAGGGAGCGCCGCACTGTGGGAGGGTCAGTGCTGAGGGAGCGCCGCACTGTGGGAGGGTCGGTGCTGAGGGAGTCCCGCACTGTGGGAGGGTCGGTGCTGAGGGAGCGCCGCACTGTGGGAGGGTCGGTGCTGAGGGAGCGCCGCACTGTGGGAGGGTCAGTGCTGAGGGAGCGCCGCACTGTGGGAGGGTCAGTGCTGAGGGAGCGCCGCACTGTGGGAGGGTCAGTGCTGAGGGAGCGCCGCACTGTGGGAGGGTCGGTGCTGAGGGAGCGCCGCACTGTGGGAGGGTCGGTGCTGAGGGAGCGCCGCACTGTGGGAGGGTCAGTGCTGAGGGAGCGCCGCACTGTGGGAGGGTCTGTGCTGAGGGAGCGCCGCACTGTGGGAGGGTCAGTGCTGAGGGAGCGCCGCACTGTGGGAGGGTCAGTGCTGAGGGAGCGCCGCACTGTGGGAGGGTCAGTGCTGAGGGAGCGCCGCACTGTGGGAGGGTCAGTGCTGAGGGAGCGCCGCACTGTGGGAGGGTCAGTGCTGAGGGAGCGCCGCACTGTGGGAGGGTCAGTGCTGAGGGAGCGCCGCACTGTGGGAGGGTCAGTGCTGAGGAGCGCCGCACTGTGGGAGGGTCAGTGCTGAGGGAGCGCCGCACTGTGGGAGGGTCAGTGCTGAGGGAGCGCCGCACTGTGGGAGGGTCGGTGCTGAGGGAGTCCCGCACTGTGGGAGGGTCAGTGCTGAGGGAGCGCCGCACTGTGGGAGGGTCAGTGCTGAGGGAGCGCCGCACTGTGGGAGGGTCAGTGCTGAGGGAGCGGCGCACTGTGGGAGGGTCAGTGCTGAGGGAGCGCCGCACTGTGGAGGGTCAGTGCTGAGGGAGCGCCGCACTGTGGGAGGGTCAGTGCTGAGGGAGCGCCGCACTGTGGGAGGGTCAGTGCTGAGGGAGCGCCGCACTGTGGGAGGTTCGGTGCTGAGGGAGCGCCGCACTGTGGGAGGGTCAGTGCTGAGGGAGCGCCGCACTGTGGGAGGGTCAGTGCTGAGGGAGCGCCGCACTGTGGGAGGGTCGGTGCTGAGGGAGCGCCGCACTGTGGGAGGGTCAGTGCTGAGGGAGCGCCGCACTGTGGGAGGGTCAGTGCTGAGGGAGCGCCGCACTGTGGGAGGGTCAGTGCTGAGGGAGCGCCGCACTGTGGGAGGGTCGGTGCTGAGGGAGTCCCGCACTGTGGGAGGGTCGGTGCTGAGGGAGCGCCGCACTGTGGGAGGGTCAGTGCTGAGGGAGCGCCGCACTGTGGGAGGGTCAGTGCTGAGGGAGTCCCGCACTGTGGGAGGGTCAGTGCTGAGGGAGCGCCGCACTGTGGGAGGGTCAGTGCTGAGGGAGCGCCGCACTGTGGGAGGGTCGGTGCTGAGGGAGCGCCGCACTGTGGGAGGGTCAGTGCTGATGGGAGCGCCGCACTGTGGGAGGGTCGGTGCTGAGGGAGCGCCGCACTGTGGGA
>NW_027594215.1:0-12500 GCF_964213995.1 Mustelus asterias | reverse complement strand
GGGGACAGTGTTGAGGGAGCTTTACTCTGTATCTAACCCCGTGCTGTACCTGTCCTGGGAGTGTTTGATGGGGGACAGTGTAGAGGGAGCTTTACTCTGTATCTAACCCCGTGCTGTACATGTCCTGGGAGTGTTTGATGGGGACAGTGTAGAGGGAGCTTTACTCTGTATCTAACCCCGTGCTGTACCTGTCCTGGGAGTGTTTGATTGGGACAGTGTAGAGGGAGCTTTACTCTGTATCTCACCCCGTGCTGTACCTGTCCTGGGAGTGTTTGATGAGGACAGTGCAGAAGGAGCTTTACTCTGTATCTAACCCCGTGCTGTACCTGTCCTGGGAGTGTTTGATGGGGGACAGTGTAGAGGGAGCTTTACTCTGCATCTAACCCCGTGCTGTCCCTGTCCTGGGAGTGTTTGATGGGGACAGTGTAGAGGGAGCTTTATTCTATATCTAACCCCGTGTTGTACCTGTCCTGGGAGTGTTTGATGGGGGACAGTGTAGAGGGAGCTTTACTCTGTATCTAACCCCGTGCTGTACCTGTCCTGGGAGTGTTTGATGGGGACAGTGTATAGGGAGCTTTAATCTGTATCTAACCCCGTGCTGTACCTGTCCTGGGAGTGTTTGATGGGGACAGTGTAGAGGGAGCTTTACTCTGTATCTAACCCCGTGCTGTACCTGTCCTGGGAGTGTTTGATGGTAAGAAGTTTAACAACACCAGGTTAAAGTCCAACAGGTTTATTTGGTAGCAAAAGCCACACAAGCTTTCGGAGCTCTTAGCCCCTTCTTCAGGTGACACTCACCTGAAGAAGGGGCTTAGAGCTCCGAAAGCTTGTGTGGCATTGGCTACCAAATAAACCTGTTGGACTTTAACCTGGTGTTGTTAAACTTCTTACTGTGTTTACCCCAGTCCAACGCCGGCATCTCCACATCGTGTTTGATGGGGACAGAGTAGAGGGAGCTTTACTCTGTATCTGACCCCGTGCTGTCCCTGTCCTGGGAGTGTTTGATGCGGACAGTGTAGAGGGAGCTTTACTCTGTATCTGACCCCGTGCTGTACCTGTCCTGGGAGTGTTTGATGGGGACAGTGTAGAGGGAGCTTCACTCTGTATCTAACCCCGTGCTGTACCAGTCCTGGGAGTGTTTGATGGGGACAGTGTATAGGGAGCTTTAATCTGTATCTAACCCCGTGCTGTACCTGTCCTGGGAGTGTTTGATGGGGACAGTGTATAGGGAGCTTTAATCTGTATCTGACCCCGTGCTGTCCCTGTCCTGGGAGTGTTTGATGCGGACAGTGTAGAGGGAGCTTTACTCTGTATCTGACCCCGTGCTGTACCTGTCCTGGGAGTGTTTGATGGGGGACAGTGTAGAGGGAGCTTTAATCTGTATCTAACCCCGTGCTGTACCTGTCCTGGGAGTGTTTGATGGGGACAGTGTATAGGGAGCTTTAATCTGTATCTAACCCCGTGCTGTACCTGTCCTGGGAGTGTTTGATGGGGGACAGTGTAGAGGGAGCTTTACTCTGTGTCTAACCCCATGCTGTACCTCTCCTGGGAGTGTTTGATGGGGGACAGTGTAGGGGGAGCTTTACTCTGTATCTAACCCCGTGCTGTATCTGTCCTGGGAGTGTTTGATGGGGGACAGTGTAGAGGGAGCTTTACTCTGTATCTAACCCCGTGCTGTACCTGTCCTGGGAGTGTTTGATGGGGACAGTGTAGAGGGAGATTTACTCTGTATCTAACCCCGTGCTGTACCTGTCCTGGGAGTGTTTGATGGGGGACAGTGTAGTGGGAGCTTTACTCTGTATCTAACCCCGTGCTGTACATGTCCTGGGAGTGTTTGATGGGGGGACAGTGTTGAGGGAGCTTTACTCTGTATCTAACCCCGTGCTGTCCCTGTCCTGGGAGTGTTTGATGGGGACAGTGTAGAGGGAGCTTTACTCTGTATCTCACCCCGTGCTGTACCTGTCCTGGGAGTGTTTGATGTAGACAGTGCAGAAGGAGCTTTACTCTGTATCTAACCCCGTGCTGGACCTGTCCTGGGAGTGTTTGATGGGGGACAGTGTAGAGGGAGCTTTACTCTGCATCTAACCCCGTGCTGTCCCTGTCCTGGGAGTGTTTGATGGGGACAGTGTAGAGGCAGCTTTACTCTATATCTAACCCCGTATTGTACCTGTCCTGGGAGTGTTTGATGGGGGACAGTGTAGAGGGAGCTTTACTCTGTATCTAACCCCGTGCTGTACTTGTCCTGGGAGTGTTTGATGGGGACAGTGTAGAGGGAGCTTTACTCTGTATCTAACCCCGTGCTGTACCTGTACTGGGAGTGTTTGATGGGGACAGTGGAGAGGGAGCTTTACTCTATATCTAACCCCGTGTTGTACCTGTCCTGGGAGTGTTTGATGGGGGACAGTGTAGAGGGAGCTTTACTCTGTATCTAACCCCGTGCTGTACCTGTCCTGGGAGTGTTTGATGGGGACAGTGTAGAGGGAGCTTTACTCTGTATCTAACCCCGTGCTGTACCTGTCCTGGGAGTGTTTGATGGGGGACAGTGTAGAGGGAGCTTCACTCTGTATCTAACCCCGTGCTGTACCTGTCCTGGGAGTGTTTGATGGGGACAGTGTAGAGGGAGCTTTACTCTGTATCTAACCCCGTGCTGTACCAGTCCTGGGAGTGTTTGATGGGGACAGTGTATAGGGAGATTTAATCTGTATCTAACCCCGTGCTGTACCTGTCCTGGGAGTGTTTGATGGGGACAGTGTAGAGGGAGCTTTACTCTGTATCTAACCCCGTGCTGTACCTGTCCTGGGAGTGTTTGATGGGGACAGTGTAGTGGGAGCTTTACTCTGTATCTAACCCCGTGCTGTACCTGTCCTGGGAGTGTTTGATGGGGACAGTGTATAGGGAGCTTTAATCTGTATCTAACCCCGTGCTGTACCTGTCCTGGGAGTGTTTGATGCAGGCAGTGTAGAGGGAGCTTTACTCTGTATCTAACCCCGTGCTGTACCTGTCCTGGGAGTGTTTGATGGGGACAGTGTAGAGGGAGCTTTACTCTGTATCTAACCCCGTGCTGTACCTGTCCTGGGAGTGTTTGATGGTAAGAAGTTTAACAACACCAGGTTAAAGTCCAACAGGTTTATTTGGTAGCAAAAGCCACACAAGCTTTCGGAGCTCTTAGCCCCTTCTTCAGGTGACACTCACCTGAAGAAGGGGCTTAGAGCTCCGAAAGCTTGTGTGGCATTGGCTACCAAATAAACCTGTTGGACTTTAACCTGATGTTGTTAAACTTCTTACTGTGTTTACCCCAGTCCAACGCCGGCATCTCCACATCGTGTTTGATGGGGACAGTGTAGAGGGAGCTTTACTCTGTATCTAACCCCGTGCTGTCCCTGTCCTGGGAGTGTTTGATGGGGACAGTGTAGAGGGAGCTTTACTCTGTATCTAACCCCGTGCTGTACCTGTCCTGGGAGTGTTTGATGGGGGACAGTGTGGAGGGAGCTTTACTCTGTATCTAACCCCGTGCTGTACCTGTCCTGGGAGTGTTTGATGGTGACAGTGTAGAGGGAGCTTTACTCTGTATCTAACCCCGTGCTGTACCTGTCCTGGGAGCGTTTGATGGGGACAGTGTAGAGGGAGCTTTACTCTGTATCTAACCCCGTGCTGTACCTGTCCTGGGAGTGTTTGATGGGGGACAGTGTAGAGGGAGCTTTACTCTGTATCTAACCCCGTGCTGTACCTGTCCTGGGAGTGTTTGATCTCAGTATTTTCTCCATTTCTCTCTTTCAGACATTGATGAGTGCTCCAAGGCGGATGAGGAGGATTCTGTCTGTGATCAGATCTGCCACAACTCTCTCGGCAGTTACTTCTGCTCCTGTCACCATGGATACCAACTTCAAGCTGATGGGAAAAGTTGTAAAGGTAAAAGAGAGAGAGGGAGAGAGACAGAGAGACAGAGAGAGAGACAGAGAGAGAGAGAGACAGAGAGAGAGAGACAGAGAGAGAGAGAGACAGAGAGAGAGAGAGACAGAGAGAGACAGAGAGAGAGAGACAGAGAGAGAGAGAGAGACAGAGAGAGAGAGAGACAGAGAGAGACAGAGAGAGAGAGACAGAGAGAGAGAGACAGAGAGAGAGAGACTGAGAGAGAGAGAGAGTGAGGCGGGTGGCACAGTGGTTTGCACTGCTGCCTCACAGCGCCAGGGTCCCGGGTTCGATTCCCGGCCTCGGGTCACTGTCTGTGCGGAGTCTGCACGTTCTCCCCGTGTCTGCGTGGGTTTTGCTCCGGGTGCTCCGGTTTCCTCCCACAGTCTGAAAGACGTGCTGGTTAGGGTGCATTGGCTGTGCTAAATTGTCCCCTTCGTGTCAGGGGGATTAGCAGGGTAAATATGTGGTGTTACGGGGGTAGGGCCTGGGTGGGATTGTGTTCGGTGCGGACTCGATGGGCCGAATGGCCTCCTCCTGCACTGGGATTCTATGGGACCGATTCGAGAGGGAGAATCGGTTTCTGTCGAGGGGCAAGGTTCGGGAACGAGAGAGTGGGGGGGGGGGGGGGGGGTTGGGGACACACAGGGGATTAGTGAAGGACGGGAAGGGGAGATGGGGAGAGGTATCTTTGCTGGGGGAGCGGTTAGAGTGCAGCGTGAGCTGTCTGAGAGTGGGGGGTGCGGAGAGACAGACTCGACTGAGAGGAGGATTAGTCTGGTGTCTAATCAGGGGGGTCCAGGTACAGATCATCTCTGCAGGGTCCCCTCACCAACACTGTGAATACACAAGACGGAATAGTATCTCAGCATACTGATCGATATGATCTAATCTCACCGTTCTCTCTCCCTCTCTCTCTCCCTCTCTCTCTCTCTCTGTCTCTCTCTCTGTCTCTCTCTGTCTCTCTCTCTCTGTCTCCCTCTGTCTCTCTCTGTCTCTCTCTCTCTCTGTCTCTGTCTCTCTCCCTCTCTCTCTCCCTCTCTCTCTCTCTCTGTCTCTCTCTCTGTCTCTCTCTGTCTCTCTCTCTCTGTCTCCCTCTGTCTCTCTCTCTCTCTGTCTCTGTCTCTCTCTCTCTCTGTCTCTCTCTCTGTCTCTCTCTCTCTCCCTCTCTCTCTCTCCCTCTCTCTCTCTCTCTGTCTCTCTCTCTGTCTCTGTCTCTCTCTCTCTGTCTCCCTCTGTCTCTCTCTGTCTCTCTCTCTCTCTGTCTCTGTCTCTCTCTCTCTCTGTCTCTCTCTCTCTGTCTCACTCTCTCTGTCTCTCTCTCTCTGTCTATCTCTCTGTCTCTGTCTCTCTCTCTTTCTCTGTCTCTCTCTCTCTCTGTCACCCCCTCTCTCTCTCTCGCCCCCTCTCTTTCTCTCGCTCTCTCGCCCCCTCTCTCTCTATCTCTCTGTCGCCCTCTCTCTCTCTCTGTCTCTGTCTCTCTCTCTCTGTCGCCCTCTCTCTTTCTCTCTCTCTCTGTCTCTCTCTGTCTCTCTGTCTATCGCTCTCTGTCTCTCTCTCTCTCTCGCCCCCACTCTCTCTCTGTCTCTCTCTCTCTCTCTCTCTCCCTGTCGCCCCCTCTCTCTCTCTCTCGCCCCCTCTCTCTCTCTCACTCTGTCGCCCCCGCTCTCTCTCTCTGTCGCCCCCTCTCTCTCTCTGTATCTCTCCCTCTCTCTCTCTCTCCGTCTCTCTCTCCCTCTCTCTCTGTCGCCCCCTCTCTCTCCCTCGCCCCCTCTCTCTCCCTCTCTCTCTGTCGCCCCCTCTCTCCCTCTCTCTCTCTCTCTCTCTGTCGCCCCCTCTCTCTCTCGCCCCCTCTCTCTGTCTCTCTCTCTCTCCCTCTCCCTCTCTCTCTGTTGCCCCCTCTCTCCCTCTCTCTCTGTGTTGCCCCCTCTCTCCCTCTCACTCTCCCTCTCCTCCCTCTCTCTCCCTCTCTCTCTCTGTTGCCCCCTCTCTCCCTCTCACTCTCCCTCTCTCCCTCTCTCCCTCTCTCTCTCTCTCTGTCGCCCTCTCTCTCCCTCTCTCTCTCTCTCTCTGTCGCCCCCTCTTTCTCTCCCTCTCTCTCTCTCTCTCTGTCGCCCCCTCTTTCTCTCCCTCTCTCTCTCTGTCACCCTCTGCCTCTCTCTGTGACTTTGATTTGACAGCACAATGCGAGGAGTTCTTCGACCAGATTTCAGGGCACCTGTCCAGCCCCAAGTACCCCAGCGCCTACCCCCCGAACCTCAGCTGTAACTACAGCATCAGGGTGGAGACTGGTTTTGCCATCCACCTGCAGTTTCTACCACCGTTTGACATCGATGATCATTACGAGGTCCCTGCCCGTACGACCAACTGACAGTGAGTGAGCTGCACCCGTCCTGGGAGTGTTTGATGGGGACAGTGTAGAGGGAGCTTTACTCTGTATCTAACCCCGTGCTGTATCTGTCCTGGGAGTGTTTGATGGGGACAGTGTAGAGGGGAGCTTTACTCTGTATCTAACCCCGTGCTGTACCTGTCCTGGGAGTGTTTGATGGGGGACAGTGTAGAGGGAGCTTTACTCTGTATCTAACCCCGTGCTGTACCTGTCCTGGGAGTGTTTGATGGGGACAGTGTAGAGGGAGCTTTACTCTGTATCTAACCCCGTGCTGTACCAGTCCTGGGAGTGTTTGATGGGGACAGTGTAGAAGGAGCTTTACTCTGTATCTAACCCCGTGCTGTACCTTTCCTGGGAGTGATTGATGGGGGACAGTGTAGAGGGAGCTTTACTCTGTATCTAACCCCGTGCTGTACCTGTCCTGGGAGTGTTTGATGGGGACAGTGTAGAGGGAGCTTTACTCTGTATCAACCCCGTGCTGTACCTGTCCTGGAGTGTTTGATGGGGACAGTGTAGAGGGAGCTTTACTCTGTATCTAACCCCGTGCTGTACCTGTCCTGGGAGTGTTTGATGGGGACAGTGTAGAGGGAGCTTTACTCTGTATCTAACCCCGTGCTGTACCTGTCCTGGGAGTGTTTGATGGGGACAGTGTAGAGGGAGCTTTACTCTGTATCTAACCCCGTGCTGTACCTGTCCTGGGAGTGTTTGATAGGGGACAGTGTAGAGGGAGCTTTACTCTGTATCTAACCCCGTGCTGTACCTGTCCTGGGAGTGTTTGATGGGGACAGTGCAGAGGGAGCTTTACTCTGTATCTAACCCCGTGCTGTACCTGTCCTGGGAGTGTTTGATGGGGGACAGTGTAGAGGGAGCTTTACCCTGTATCTAACCCCGTGCTGTACCTGTCCTGGGAGTGTTTGATGGGGGACAGTGTAGAGGGAGCTTTACTCTGTATCTAACCCCGTGCTGTACCTGTCCTGGGAGTGTTTGATGGGGGACAGTGTAGAGGGAGCTTTACTCTGTATCTAACCCCGTGCTGTACCTGTCCAGGGAGTGTTTGATGGGGGACAGTGTAGAGGGAGCTTTACTCTGTATCTAGCCCCGTGCTGTTCCTGTCCTGGGAGTGTTTGATGGGGACAGTGTAGAGGGAGCTTTACTCTGTATCTAACCCCGTGCTGTACCTGTCCTGGGAGTGTTTGATGGTGGACAGTGCAGAGGGAGCTTTACTCTGTATCTAACCCCGTGCTGTACCTGTCCTGGGAGTGTTTGATGGGGACAGTGTAGAGGGAGCTTTACTCTGTATCTAGCCCCGTGCTGTACCTGTCCTGGGAGTGCTTGATGGGGGACAGTGTAGAGGGAGCTTTACTCTGTATCTAACCCCGTGCTGTACCTGTCCTGGGAGTGTTTGATGGGGGACAGTGTAGAGGGAGCTTTACTCTGTATCTAACCCCGTGCTGTACCTGTCCTGGGAGTGTTGATGGGGGACAGTGTAGAGGGAGCTTACACTGTATCTAACCCCGTGCTGTACCTGTCCTGGGAGTGTTTGATGGGGGACAGTGTAGAGGGAGCTTTACACTGTATCTAACCCCGTGCTGTACCTGTCCTGGGAGTGTTTGATGGGGGACAGTGTAGAGGGAGCTTTACTCTGTATCTAACCCCGTGCTGTACCTGTCCTGGGAGTGTTTGATGGGGACAGTGTAGAGGGAGCTTCACTCTGTATCTAACCCGTGCTGTACCTGTCCTGGGAGTGTTTGATGGGGACAGTGTAGAGGGAGCTTTACTCTGTATCTAACCCCGTGCTGTACCTGTCCTGGGAGTGTTTGATGGGGGACAGTGTAGAGGAGCTTTACTCTGTATCTAACCCCGTGCTGTACCTGTCCTGGGAGTGTTTGACGGGGACAGTGTAGTGGGAGCTTTACTCTGTATCTAACCCCGTGCTGTACCTGTCCTGGGAGTGTTTGATGGGGACAGTGTAGAGGGAGCTTTACTCTGTATCTAACCCCGTGCTGTACCTGTCCTGGGAGTGTTTGATGGGGACAGTGTAGTGGGAGCTTTACTCTGTATCTAACCCCGTGCTGTACCTGTCCTGGGAGGGTTTGATGGGGACAGTGTAGAGGGAGCTTTACTCTGTATCTAACCCCGTGCTGTACCTGTCCTGGGAGTGTTTGATGGGGACAGTGTAGTGGGAGCTTTACTCTGTATCTAACCCCGTGCTGTACCTGTCCTGGGAGTGTTTGATGGGGACAGTGTAGAGGGAGCTTCACTCTGTATCTAACCCCGTGCTGTACCTGTCCTGGGAGTGTTTGATGGGGACAGTGTAGAGGGAGCTTTACTCTGTATCTAACCCCGTGCTGTACCTGTCCTGGGAGTGTTTGATGGGGACAGTGTAGAGGAGCTTTACTCTGTATCTAACCCCGTGCTGTACCTGTCCTGGAGTGTTTGATGGGGACAGTGTAGAGGGAGCTTTACTCTGTATCTAACCCCGTGCTGTACCTGTCCTGGGAGTGTTTGATGGGGACAGTGTAGTGGGAGCTTTACTCTGTATCTAACCCCGTGCTGTACCTGTCCTGGGAGTGTTTGATGGGGACAGTGTAGAGGGAGCTTCACTCTGTATCTAACCCCGTGCTGTACCTGTCCTGGGAGTGTTTGATGGGGACAGTGTAGAGGGAGCTTTACTCTGTATCTAACCCCGTGCTGTGCCTGTCCTGGGAGTGTTTGATGGGGACAGTGTAGAGGGAGCTTTACTCTGTATCTAACCCCGTGCTGTACCTGTCCTGGAAGTGTTTGATGGGGGACAGTGTCGAGGGAGCTTTACTCTGTATCTCACCCCGTGCTGTGCCTGTCCTGGGAGTGTTTGATGGGGGACAGTGTAGAGGGAGCTTTACTCTGTATCTCACCCCGTGCTGTACCTGTCCTGGGAGTGTTTGATGGGGACAGTGTAGAGGGAGCTTTACTCTGTATCTAACCCCGTGCTGTACCTGTCCTGGAGTGTTACGACCTGAGGTGATGGGGACAGTGTAGAAGGAGCTTTACTCTGTATCTAACCCCGTGCTGTACCTGTCCTGGGAGTGTTTGATGGGGGACAGTGTAGAGGGAGCTTTACTCTGTATCTAACCCCGTGCTGTACCTGTCCTGGGAGTGTTGATGGGGACAGTGTAGAGGGAGCTTTACTCTGTATCTAACCCCGTGCTGTACCTGTCCTGGGAGTGTTGATGAGGACAGTGTAGAGGGAGCTTTACTCTGTATCTAACCCCGTGCTGTACCTGTCCTGGGAGTGTTTGATGGGGACAGTGTAGAGGGAGCTTTACTCTGTATCTAACCCCGTGCTGTACCTGTCCTGGGAGTGTTTGATGGGGGACAGTGTAGAGGGAGCTTTACTCTGTATCTAACCCCGTGCTGTACCTGTCCTGGGAGTGTTTGATGGGGACAGTGTAGAGGGAGCTTTACTCTGTATCTAACCCCGTGCTGTACCTGTCCTGGGAGTGTTTGATAGGGGACAGTGTAGAGGAGCTTTACTCTGTATCTAACCCCGTGCTGTACCTGTCCTGGGAGTGTTTGATGGGGACAGTGCAGAGGGAGCTTTACTCTGTATCTAACCCCGTGCTGTACCTGTCCTGGGAGTGTTTGATGGGGGACAGTGTAGAGGGAGCTTTACCCTGTATCTAACCCCGTGCTGTACCTGTCCTGGGAGTGTTTGATGGGGGACAGTGTAGAGGGAGCTTTACTCTGTATCTAACCCCGTGCTGTACCTGTCCTGGGAGTGTTTGATGGGGGACAGTGTAGAGGGAGCTTTACTCTGTATCTAACCCCGTGCTGTACCTGTCCAGGGAGTGTTTGATGGGGGACAGTGTAGAGGGAGCTTTACTCTGTATCTAGCCCCGTGCTGTTCCTGTCCTGGGAAGTGTTTGATGGGGACAGTGCAGAGGGAGCTTTACTCTGTATCTAACCCCGTGCTGTACCTGTCCTGGGAGTGTTTGATGGGGGACAGTGTAGAGGAGCTTTACTCTGTATCTAGCCCCGTGCTGTACCTGTCCTGGGAGTGTTTGATGGGGGACAGTGTAGAGGGAGCTTTACTCTGTATCTAACCCCGTGCTGTACCTGTCCTGGGAGTGTTTGATGGGGGACAGTGTAGAGGGAGCTTTACTCTGTATCTAACCCCGTGCTGTACCTGTCCTGGGAGTGTTTGATGGGGGACAGTGTAGAGGGAGCTTTACACTGTATCTAACCCCGTGCTGTACCTGTCCTGGGAGTGTTTGATGGGGGGACAGTGTAGAGGGAGCTTTACTCTGTATCTAACCCCGTGCTGTACCTGTCCTGGGAGTGTTTGATGGGGGACAGTGTAGAGGGAGCTTTACTCTGTATCTAACCCCGTGCTGTACCTGTCCTGGGAGTGTTTGATGGGGACAGTGTAGTGGGAGCTTTACTCTGTATCTAACCCCGTGCTGTACCTGTCCTGGGAGTGTTTGATGGGGGACAGTGTAGAGGGAGCTTTACTCTGTATCTAACCCCGTGCTGTACCTGTCCTGGGAGTGTTTGATGGGGACAGTGTAGAGGGAGCTTTACTCTGTATCTAACCCCGTGCTGTACCTGTCCTGGGAGTGTTTGATGGGGACAGTGTAGAGGGAGCTTTACTCTGTATCTAACCCCGTGCTGTACCTGTCCTGGGAGTGTTTGATGGGGACAGTGTAGAGGGAGCTTTACTCTGTATCTAACCCCGTGCTGTACCTGTCTGGGAGTGTTTGATGGGGGACAGTGTAGAGGGAGCTTTCTCTGTATCTAACCCCGTGCTGTACCTGTCCTGGGAGTGTTTGATGGGGACAGTGTAGAGGGAGCTTTACTCTGTATCTAACCCCGTGCTGTGCCTGTCCTGGGAGTGTTTGATGGGGACAGTGTAGAGGGAGCTTTACTCTGTATCTAACCCCGTGCTGTACCTGTCCTGGGAGTGTTTGATGGGGGACAGTGTAGAGGGAGCTTTACTCTGTATCTACCCCGTGCTGTACCTGTCCTGGGAGTGTTTGATGGGGACAGTGTAGAGGGAGCTTTACTCTGTATCTAACCCCGTGCTGTACCTGTCCTGGGAGTGTTTGATGGGGACAGTGTAGAGGGAGCTTTACTCTGTATCTAACCCCGTGCTGTGCCCTGTCCTGGGAGTGTTTGATGGGGACAGTGTAGAGGGAGCTTTACTCTGTATCTAACCCCGTGCTGTACCTGTCCTGGGAGTGTTTGATGGGGGACAGTGTAGAGGGAGCTTTACTCTGTATCTAACCCCGTGCTGTGCCTGTCCTGGGAGTGTTTGATGGGGACAGTGTGAGGAGCTTTACTCTGTATCTCACCCCCGTGCTGTACCTGTCCTGGGAGTGTTTGATGGGGGACAGTGTAGAGGGAGCTTTACTCTGTATCTCACCCCGTGCTGTACCTGTCCTGGGAGTGTTTGATGGGGACAGTGTAGAGGGAGCTTTACTCTGTATCTAACCCCGTGCTGTACCTGTCCAGGGAGTGTTTGATGGGGACAGTGTAGAGGGAGCTTTACTCTGTATCGAACCCCGTGCTGTTACCTGTCCTGGAGTGTTTGATGGGGACAGTGTAGAGGGAGCTTTACTCTGTATCTCACCCCGTGCTGTACCTGTCCTGGGAGTGTTTGATGGGGGACAGTGTAGAGGGAGCTTTACTCTGTATCTAACCCCGTGCTGTACCTGTCCAGGGAGTGTTTGATGGGGGACAGTGTAGAGGGAGCTTTACTCTGTATCGATCCCGTGCTGTTCCTGTCCTGGGAGTGTTTTGATGGGGACAGTGTAGAGGGAGCTTTACTCTGTATCTAACCCCGTGCTGTACCTGTCCTGGGAGTGTTTGATGGTGGACAGTGCAGAGGGAGCTTTACTCTGTATCTAACCCCGTGCTGTACCTGTCCTGGGAGTGTTTGATGGGGACAGTGTAGAGGGAGCTTTACTCTGTATCTAGCCCCGTGCTGTACCGTCCTGGGAGTGTTTGATGGGGGACAGTGTAGAGGGAGCTTTACTCTGTATCTAACCCCGTGCTGTACCTGTTCCTGGGTGGTTTGATGGGGGACAGTGTAGAGGGAGCTTTACTCTGTATCTATACTCAGCATATGCAGAGGGGCTTTACTCTGTATCTAACCCCGTGTGTACCTGTCCTGGGAGTGTTTGATGGGGGACAGTTGTAGGGGAGCTTTACTCTGTATTAACCC
>NW_027594214.1:10000-20558 GCF_964213995.1 Mustelus asterias | reverse complement strand
GCACTCTCACTCTCTCGCACTCTCTCTCTCTCGCACTCTCTCTCTCGCACTCTCTCTCTCGCACTCTCTCTCTCTCGCACTCTCTCTCTCTCGCACTCTCTCTCACTCTCGCACTCTCTCTCCATCTCGCACTCTCTCCCTCTTGCACTCTCTCCCTCTCGCACTCCCTCTCTCTCTCGCACTCTCTCTCCCTCTCGCACTCTCTCTCCCTCTCGCACTCTCTCCCCCTCTCGCACTCTCTCTCCCTCGCGCACTCTCTCTCCCTCTCGCACTCTCTCTCTCTCGCACTCTCTCTCTCTCGCACTCTCCCTCTCGCCCGCTCTCTCCCTCTCGCCCGCTCTCTCCCTCTCGCACTCTCTCTCCCTCTCGCACTCTCTTCCTCTTGCACTCTCTCCCTCTCGCACTCCCTCTCTCTCTCGCACTCTCTCTCCCTCTCGCACTCTCTCTCCCTCTCGCACTCTCTCTCCCTCTCGCACTCTCTCTCTCGCACTCTCTCTCTCTCTCGCACTCTCTCTCTCTTGCACTCTCTCTCTCGCACTCTCTCTCTCTCGCACTCTCTCCCTCTCGCACTCTCTCTCTCTCGCACTCCCTCTCTCTCGCACTCTCTCTCTCTCGCACTCTCACTCTCTCGCACTCTCTCTCTCTCGCACTCTCTCTCTCTCGCACTCTCTCTCTCTCGCACTCTCTCTCTCTCGCACTCCCTCTCTCTCGCACTCCCTCTCTCTCGCACTCTCTCTCTCTCGCACTCTGTCTCTCCCTCGCACGCTGCCTCTCTCTCGCACTCTGTCTCGCGCACTCTCTCCCTCTCACACTCTCTCCCTCTCGCGCACTATATCCCTCTCGCACACTCTCTCTCTCGAACTCTCTCTCTCGCACTCTCTCTCTCTCGCACTCTCTCTCTCTCGCACTCTCTCTCTCGCACTCTCTCTCTCGCACTCTCTCTCTCGCACTCTCTCTCTCGCACTCTCTCTCTCGCACTCTCTCTCTCGCACTCTCTCTCTTGCACTCTCTCTCTTGCACTCTCTCTCTTGCTCTCTCCCTCTCTCTCGCACTCTCTCACTCTCTTGAATTCTGTCTGTCTCTCTCTCACTCCCTTGTGCTCTCTGTTTTGCACTCTCTCTCTCTCTCGCATTCTGTCTCTCTCTCTCTCGCAATCTCTCTCCCTCTCGTACTCTCTCCCTCTCGCACTCTCTCTCAGTCGCACTGTCTCGCTCTCTCGCACTCTCTCCCTCTCGCACTCTCTCTCTCTCGCACTCTCTCTCCCTCTCGCACTCTCTCCCCCTCTCGCACTCTCTCTCCCTCGCGCACTCTCTCTCCCTCTCGCACTCTCTCTCTCGCACTCTCTCTCTCTCGCACTCTCCCTCTCGCCCGCTCTCTCCCTCTCGCCCGCTCTCTCCCTCTCGCACTCTCTCTCCCTCTCGCACTCTCTTCCTCTTGCACTCTCTCCCTCTCGCACTCCCTCTCTCTCTCGCACTCTCTCTCCCTCTCGCACTCTCTCTCCCTCTCGCACTCTCTCTCCCTCTCGCACTCTCTCTCTCGCACTCTCTCTCTCTCTCGCACTCTCTCTCTCTTGCACTCTCTCGCACTCTCTCTCTCTCGCACTCTCTCCCTCTCGCACTCTCTCTCTCTCGCACTCCCTCTCTCTCGCACTCTCTCTCTCTCGCACTCTCACTCTCTCGCACTCTCTCTCTCTCGCACTCTCTCTCTCTCGCACTCTCTCTCTCTCGCACTCTCTCTCTCTCGCACTCTCTCTCACTCTCGCACTCTCTCTCCATCTCGCACTCTCTCCCTCTTGCACTCTCTCCCTCTCGCACTCCCTCTCTCTCTCGCACTCTCTCTCCCTCTCGCACTCTCTCTCCCTCTCGCACTCTCTCCCCCTCTCGCACTCTCTCTCCCTCGCGCACTCTCTCTCCCTCTCGCACTCTCTCTCTCGCACTCTCTCTCTCTCGCACTCTCCCTCTCGCCCGCTCTCTCCCTCTCGCCCGCTCTCTCCCTCTCGCCCGCTCTCTCCCTCTCGCACTCTCTCTCCCTCTCGCACTCTCTTCCTCTTGCACTCTCTCCCTCTCTCACTCCCTCTCTCTCTCGCACTCTCTCTCCCTCTCGCACTCTCTCTCCCTCTCGCACTCTCTCTCCCTCTCGCACTCTCTCTCTCGCACTCTCTCTCTCTCTCGCACTCTCTCTCTCTTGCACTCTCTCTCTCGCACTCTCTCTCTCTCGCACTCTCTCCCTCTCGCACTCTCTCTCTCTCGCACTCCCTCTCTCTCGCACTCTCTCTCTCTCGCACTCTCACTCTCTCGCACTCTCTCTCTCTCGCACTCTCTCTCTCTCGCACTCTCTCTCTCTCGCACTCTCTCTCTCTCGCACTCCCTCTCTCTCGCACTCCCTCTCTCTCGCACTCTCTCTCTCTCGCACTCTGTCTCTCCCTCGCACGCTGCCTCTCTCTCGCACTCTGTCTCGCGCACTCTCTCCCTCTCACACTCTCTCCCTCTCGCGCACTATATCCCTCTCGCACACTCTCTCTCTCGCACTCTCTCTCTCGAACTCTCTCTCTCGCACTCTCTCTCTCTCGCACTCTCTCTCTCTCGCACTCTCTCTCTCGCACTCTCTCTCTCGCACTCTCTCTCTCGCACTCTCTCTCTCGCACTCTCTCTCTCGCACTCTCTCTCTTGCACTCTCTCTCTTGCACTCTCTCTCTTGCTCTCTCCCTCTCTCTCGCACTCTCTCACTCTCTTGAATTCTGTCTGTCTCTCTCTCACTCCCTTGTGCTCTCTGTTTTGCACTCTCTCTCTCTCTCGCATTCTGTCTCTCTCTCTCTCGCAATCTCTCTCCCTCTCGTACTCTCTCCCTCTCGCACTCTCTCTCAGTCGCACTGTCTCTCTCTCTCGCACTCTCTCCCTCTCGCACTCTCTCTCTCTCACACTCTCTCTCTCTCTCGCACTCTCTCCCTCTCGCACTCTCTCTCCCTCTCGTACTCTCTCTCCCTCTCGTACTCTCTCTCCCTCTCGCACTCTCTCGCCCGCACGCACTCTCTCGCCCGCTCGCACTCACTCGCCCGCTCGCACTCTTATCTCACACTCTCTCTCTCTCGCACTCTCTCACTCTCTCGCACTCTCTCGCCCGCTTGCGCACTCTCCCTCTCGCACTCTTCTCATTGCACTCTCTCTCTCTTGCACTCCCTCTCTCTCGCACTCTCTCTCTCACATTCTCTCTCTCTCTCTCTCTCACACTCTCTCTCTCTCTCTCGCACTCTGTCTCTCTCTCGCACTCTGTCTCTCCCTCGCACGCTGTCTCTCTCTCGCACTCTCTATTTCGCGCACTCTCTCCCTCTCACACTCTCTCTCTCTCGCGCACTCTCTCCCTCTCGCACTCTCTCTCCCTCGCGCACTCTCTCTCTCGCACTCTCTCTCTCTCGCACTCTCTCACTCTCTTGAATTCTGTCTGTCTCTCTCTCACTCCCTTGCGCTCTCTGTTTTGCACTCTCTCTCTCTCTCGCATTCTGTCTCTCTCTCGCAATCTCTCTCCCTCTCGTACTCTCTCCCTCTCGCACTCTCTCTTAGTCGCACTGTCTCTCTCTCTCGCACTGTCTCTCTCTCGCACTCTCTCCCTCTCGCACTCTCTCTCTCTCGCACTCTCTCTCTCTCGCGCTCTCTCACTCTCGCACTCTCTCCCTCTCAATCTCTCTCGCACTCAATCTCTCTCGCACTCTATCTCTCTCGCACTGTATCTCTCTTGCACTCTCTCTCTCGCACTCTCTCTCTCGCACTCTCTCTCCCTCTCGCACGCTCTCCCTCTCGCAGTCTCTCTCTCGCACTCCCTCTCTCTCTCGCACTCTCTCTCCCTGTCGCACTTCCTCTCGCACTCTCTCCCCCTCGCACTCGCACTCTCTCTCTCTCGCACTCTCTCTCCCTCTCGCACGCTCTCCCACTCGCACGCTCTCACAATCTCTCTCTCTCTCGCACTCCCTCTCTCTCGCACTCTCTCTCCATCTCGCACTCTCTCCCTCTCGCACTCTCTCCCTCTCGCACTCTCTCTCCCTCTCGCACTCTCTCTCCCTCTCGCACTCTCTCCCCCTCTCGCACTCTCTCTCCCTCGCGCACTCTCTCTCCCTCTCGCACTCTCTCTCTCGCACTCTCTCTCTCTCGCACTCTCCCTCTCGCCCGCTCTCTCCCTCTCGCCCGCTCTCTCCCTCTCGCACTCTCTTCCTCTTGCACTCTCTCCCTCTCGCACTCCCTCTCTCTCTCGCACTCTCTCTCCCTCTCGCACTCTCTCTCCCTCTCGCACTCTCTCTCCCTCTCGCACTCTCTCTCTCGCACTCTCTCTCTCTTGCACTCTCTCTCTCGCACTCTCTCTCTCTCGCACTCTCTCCCTCTCGCACTCTCTCTCTCTCGCACTCCCTCTCTCTCGCACTCTCTCTCTCTCGCACTCTCACTCTCTCGCACTCTCTCTCTCTCGCACTCTCTCTCTCTCGCACTCTCTCTCTCTCGCACTCTCTCTCTCTCGCACTCCCTCTCTCTCGCACTCTCTCTCTCTCGCACTCTCTCTCTCTCTCACACTCTCTCTCTCTCGCACTCTGTCTCTCCCTCGCACGCTGCCTCTCTCTCGCACTCTGTCTCGCGCACTCTCTCCCTCTCACACTCTCTCCCTCTCGCGCACTATATCCCTCTCGCACACTCTCTCTCTCGCACTCTCTCTCTCGAACTCTATCTCTCGCACTCTCTCTCTCTCGCACTCTCTCTCTCTCGCACTCTCTCTCTCGCACTCTCTCTCTCGCACTCTCTCTCTCGCACTCTCTCTCTCGCACTCTCTCTCTCGCACTCTCTCTCTCGCACTCTCTCTCTCGCTCTCTCCCTCTCTCTCGCACTCTCTCACTCTCTTGAATTCTGTCTGTCTCTCTCTCACTCCCTTGTGCTCTCTGTTTTGCACTCTCTCTCTCTCTCGCATTCTGTCTCTCTCTCTCTCGCAATCTCTCTCCCTCTCGTACTCTCTCCCTCTCGCACTCTCTCTCAGTCGCACTGTCTCTCTCTCTCGCACTCTCTCTCTCTCGCACTCTCTCTCTCTCACACTCTCTCTCTCTCGCACTCTCTCCCTCTCGCACTCTCTCTCCCTCTCGTACTCTCTCTCCCTCTCGTACTCTCTCTCCCTCTCGCACTCTCTCGCCCGCACGCACTCTCTCGCCCGCTCGCACTCACTCGCCCGCTCGCACTCTTATCTCACACTCTCTCTCTCTCGCACTCTCTCACTCTCTCGCACTCTCTCGCCCGCTTGCGCACTCTCCCTCTCGCACTCTTCTCTTGCACTCTCTCTCTCTTGCACTCCCTCTCTCTCGCACTCTCTCTCTCACATTCTCTCTCTCTCTCTCTCACACTCTCTCTCTCTCTCTCGCACTCTGTCTCTCTCTCGCACTCTGTCTCTCCCTCGCACGCTGTCTCTCTCTCGCACTCTCTATTTCGCGCACTCTCTCCCTCTCACACTCTCTCTCTCTCGCGCACTCTCTCCCTCTCGCACTCTCTCTACCTCGCGCACTCTCTCTCGCGCACTCTCTCTCTCGCACTCTCTCTCTCTCGCACTCTCTCACTCTCTTGAATTCTGTCTGTCTCTCTCTCACTCCCTTGCGCTCTCTGTTTTGCACTCTCTCTCTCTCTCGCATTCTGTCTCTCTCTCTCTCGCAATCTCTCTCCCTCTCGTACTCTCTCCCTCTCGCACTCTCTCTTAGTCGCACTGTCTCTCTCTCTCGCACTGTCTCTCTCTCGCACTCTCTCCCTCTCGCACTCTCTCCCTCTCGCACTCTCTCTCTCTCGCGCTCTCTCACTCTCGCACTCTCTCCCTCTCAATCTCTCTCGCACTCAATCTCTCTCGCACTCAATCTCTCTCGCACTCTATCTCTCTCGCACTGTATCTCTCTTGCACTCTCTCTCTCGCACTCTCTCTCTCTCGCACTCTCTCTCCCTCTCGCACGCTCTCCCTCTCGCAGTCTCTCTCTCGCACTCCCTCTCTCTCTCGCACTCTCTCTCCCTGTCGCACTTCCTCTCGCACTCTCTCCCCCTCGCACTCTCACTCTCTCGCACTCTCTCTCTCTCGCACTCTCTCTCCCTCTCGCACGCTCTCCCACTCGCACGCTCTCACAATCTCTCTCTCTCTCGCACTCCCTCTCTCTCGCACTCTCTCTCCATCTCGCACTCTCTCCCTCTCGCACTCTCTCCCTCTCGCACTCTCTCTCCCTCTCGCACTCTCTCTCCCTCTCGCACTCTCTCTCCCTCTCGCACTCTCTCTCTCTCGCACGCTCCCTCTCGCACTCTCTCCCTCTCGCACTCTCTCCCTCTCGCACTCTCTCTCCCTCTCACACTCTCTCGCCGCACGCACTCTCTCGCCCACTCGCGCTCTTATCTCACACTCTCTCTCTCTCGCACTCTCTCACTCTCTCGCACACTCTCGCCCGCTTGCGCACTCTCCCTCTTGCACTCTTCTCTTGCACTCTCTCTCTCTTGCACTCTCTCCCTCTCGCACTCTCTCTCCCTCTTGCACTCTCTCGCCGCACGCACTCTCTCGCCCACTCGCGCTCTTACCTCACACTCTCTCTCTCTCGCACTCTCTCACTCTCTCGCACACTCTCGCCCGCTTGCGCACTCTCCCTCTCGCACTCTTCTCTTGCACTCTCTCTCTCTTGCACTCTCTCTCTCTCACACTCTCTCTCTCTCGCACTCTCTCTCTCGCACACTCTCTCTCGCACTCTCTCGCACTCTCTCTCTTTCGCACTTGTGTTCCCTCTCGCACTCTCTCTCGCGCTCTCGCTCCCTCTCGCACTCGCTCCCTCTCGCACTCTCTCTCTCTCGCACTCTCTCTCTCTCTCTCGCACTCTCTCTCTCGCAATCTCTCTCGCACTCTCTCTCCCTCGCACTCTCTCTCTCTCGCACTCTCTCTCTCGCACTCTCTCTCTCTCGCACTCTCTCTCTCTCGCACTCTATCTCTCTCGCACTCTATCTCTCTCGCACTCTCTCTCGCACTCTCTCTCTCTCTCTCGCACTCTCACTCTCGCACTCTCTCTCTCTCACGCTCTCTCACTCTCGCACTCTCTCTCTCTCGCACTCTCTCCCTCTCGCACACTCTCCCTCTCGCGCACTCTCCCTCTCGCACACTCTCCCTCTCGCACACTCTCCCTCTCGCACACTCTCCCTCTCGCACTCTCTCTCCCTCTCGCACTCTCTCCCCCTCTCGCACTCTCTCTCCCTCGCGCACTCTCTCTCCCTCTCGCACTCTCTCTCTCGCACTCTCTCTCTCTCTCGCACTCTCTCTCTCTCTCGCACACTCCCTCTCGCACTCTCTCTCCCTCTCGCACTCTCTCTCCCTCTCGCACTCTCTCTCCATCTCGCACTCTCTCCCTCTTGCACTCTCTCCCTCTCGCACTCCCTCTCTCTCTCGCACTCTCTCTCCCTCTCGCATTCTCTCTCCCTCTCGCACTCTCTCTCCCTCTCGCACTCTCTCGCACTCTCCCTCTCGCACTCTCTCTCCCTCTCGCACTCTCTCTCCCTCTCGCACTCTCTCGCACTCTCCCTCTCGCACTCTCTCTCCCTCTCGCACTCTCTCTCCCTCTCGCACTCTCTCTCTCGCACTCTCTCTCTCGCACTCTCTCTCTCTCTCGCACTCTCTCTCTCTTGCACTCTCTCTCTCTCGCACTCTCTCCCTCTCGCACTCTCTCTCTCTCGCACTCTCTCTCTCTCGCACTCTCTCTCTCGCGCACTCTCACTCTCGCGCACTCTCTCTCTCGCGCACTCTCTCTCTCTCGCACTCTCTCTCTCTCGCACTCTCTGTCTCTCGCACTCTCTCTCTCTCTCGCACTCTCTCTCTCTCGCACTCCCTCTCTCTCGCACTCTCTCTCTCTCGCACTCTCTCTCTCTCTCTCACACTCTCTCTCTCTCGCACTCGGTCTCTCCCTCGCACGCTGCCTCTCTCTCGCACTCTGTCTCGCGCACTCTCTCCCTTTCACACTCTCTCCCTCTCGCGCACTATATCCCTCTCGCACACTCTCTCTCTCGCACTCTCTCTCTCGCACTCTCTCTCTCGCACTCTCTCTCTCGCACTCTCTCTCTCGCACTCTCTCTCTTGCACTCTCTCTCTTGCACTCTCTCTCTCGCTCTCTCCCTCTCTCTCGCACTCTCTCACTCTCTTGAATTCTGTCTGTCTCTCTCTCACTCCCTTGCGCTCTCTGTTTTGCACTCTCTCTCTCTCTCGCATTCTGTCTCTCTCTCTCTCGCAATCTCTCTCCCTCTCGTACTCTCTCCCTCTCGCACTCTCTCTCAGTCGCACTGTCTCTCTCTCTCGCACTCTCTCCCTCTCACACTCTCTCTCTCTCACACTCTCTCTCTCTCGCACTCTCTCCCTCTCGCACTCTCTCTCCCTCTCGCACTCTCTCTCCCTCTCGCACTCTCTCGCCCGCACGCACTCTCTCGCCCGCTCGCACTCACTCGCCCGCTCGCACTCTTATCTCACACTCTCTCTCTCTCGCACTCTCTCACTCTCTCGCACTCTCTCGCCCGCTTGCGCACTCTCCCTCTCGCACTCTCTCTCTTGCACTCTCTCCCTCTCGCACTCTCTCCCTCTCGCACTCTCTCTCTCGCACTCTCTCTCTCTCATGCACTCTCTCTCTCGCACTCTCTCTCTCGCACTCTCTCGCACTCTCTCTCTCGCACTCTCTCTCTCGCACTCTCTCTCTCGCACTCTCTCTCTCGCACTCTCTCTCTCGCACTCTCTCTCTCGCACTCTCTCTCTCGCACTCTCTCTCTCTCGCACTCTCTCTCTCGCACTCTCTCTCTTGCACTCTCTCTCTCTCTCCCTCTCGCCCTCTCCCTCTCGCACTCTCTCTTTCTCTCTATCTCTCTCACTCTCTCCCTCTCGCACTCCCTCTCGCACTCTCTCCCTCTCGCACTCTCTCCCTCTCGCACTCTCTCCCTCTCGCACTCTCTCCCTCTCGCACTCTCTCCCTCTCGCACTCTCTCCCTCTCGCACTCTCTCCCTCTCGCACTCTTGCACTCTCTCCCTCTCTCCCCCTCGCAATCTGACTCTCTCGCACTCTCACTCTCTCGCACTCTCTCTCTCGCACTCTCTCTCTCGCACTCTCTCTCTCGCACTCTCTCTCTCGCACTCTCTCTCTCGCACTCTCTCTCTCGCACTCTCTCTCTCGCACTCTCTCTCTCGCACTCTCTCTCTCGCACTCTCTCTCTCGCACACTCTCTCTCTCGCACCCTCTCTCTCTCGCACTCTCTCTCTCTCGCACTCTCTCTCTCTCTCGCACGCTCTCCCTCTTGCAGTCTCTCTCTCGCACTCTCTCTCCATCTCGCACTCTCTCCCTCTTGTACTCTCTCCCTCTCGCACTCCCTCTCTTTCTCGCACTCTCTCTCCCTCTCGCACTCTCTCTCTCTCTCTCGCACTCTCTCTCTCGCACTCTCTCTCTCGCACTCTCGCTCCCTCTCGCACTCTCTCTCGCGCACTCGCTCCCTCTCGCACTCGCTCCCTCTCGCACTCGCTCCCTCTCGCACTCGCTCCCTCTCGCACTCGCTCCCTCTCGCACTCGCTCCCTCTCGCACTCTCTTCCTCTCGCACTCTCACTCTCTCGCACTCTCTCTCTCTCGCACTCTCTCTCTCTCGCACACTCTCTGTCTTGCACCCTCTCTCTCTCGCACTGTCTCTCTCTCGCACACTCTCTCTCTCGCATGCTCTCCCTCTCGCAGTCTCTCTCTCTCTCGCATTCCCTCTCTCTCACACTCTCTCTCCATCTCGCACTCTCTCCCTGTTGCACTCTCTCCCTCTCGCACTCCCTCTCTTTCTCGCACTCTCTCTCCCTCTCGCACTCTCTCTCTCTCTCGCACTCTCTCTCTCGCACTCTCTCTCTCGCACTCTCTCCCTCTCGCACTCTCTCCCTCTCGCACTCTCTCTCTCTCGCACTCTCTCTCTCTCGCACTCTGTCTCCCTCTCGCGCACTCTCTCTCCCTCTCGCACTCTCTCTCCCTCTCGCACTCTCTCTCCCTCTCGCACTCTCTCTCCCTCTCGCACTCTCTCTCCCTCTCGCACTCTCTCTCCCTCTCGCACTCTCTCTCCCTCTCGCACTCTCTCTCCCTCTCGCACTCTCTCTCCCTCTCGCACTCTCTCTTCCTCTCGCACTCTCTCTCCCTCTCGCACTCTCTCTCCCTCTCGCACTCTCTCTCCCTCTCGCACTCTCTCTCCCTCTCGCACTCTCCCTCACGCACTCTCTCTCTCCCTTTCGCACTCTCTCTCTCTCGCACTCTCTCTCTCTCGCACTCTGTCTCCCTCTTGCGCACTCTGTCTCCCTCTCGCACTCTCTCTCCCTCTCGCACTCTCTCTCCCTCTCGCACTCTCTCTCCCTCTCGCACTCTCTCTCCCTCTCGCACTCTCTCTCCCTCTCGCACTCTCTCTCCCTCTCGCACTCTCTCTCCCTCTCGCACTCTCTCCCTCTCGCACTGTCTCTCCCTCTCGCACTCTCTCCCTCTCGCACTCTCTCTCCCTCTCGCATTCTCTCCCTCTCGTACTCTCTCCTCTCGCACTCTCT
>NW_027594214.1:0-2500 GCF_964213995.1 Mustelus asterias | reverse complement strand
CTCTCTCTAGCAGTCTCTCTCCCTCTCGCACGCTCTCCCACTCGCACGCTCTCACAATCTCTCTCTCTCACGCACTCTCTCTCGCACTCTCTCTCCCTCTCGCACTCTCTCTCTCTTTCGCACTCTCTCTCTCGCACTCTCTCCCTCTCGCACTCTCTCCCTCTCGCACTCTCTCTCTCCCTCTCGCACTCTCTCTCTCTCACGCACTCTCTCTCTCGCACTCTCTCTCTCGCACTCTCTCTCTCGCACTCTCTCTCTCGTACTCTCTCTCTCGCACTCTCTCTCTCTCTCTCTCCCTCTCGCACTCTCCCTCTCGCACTCTCTCTTTCTCTCTCTCTCTCTCACTCTCTCCCTCTCGCACTCTCTCCCTCTCGCACTCTCTCCCTCTCGCACTCTCTCCCTCTCGCACTCTCTCCCTCTCGCACTCTCTCCCTCTCGCACTCTCTCCCTCTCGCACTCTCTCCCTCTCGCACTCTCTCCCTCTCGCACTCTCTCCCTCTCGCACTCTCTCCCTCTCGCACTCTCACTCTCTCGCACTCTCACTCTCTCGCACTCTCTCTCTCGCACTCTCTCTCTCTCGCACTCTCTCTCTCTCGCACTCTCACTCTCTCGCACTCTCTCTCTCGCACTCTCTCTCTCGCACTCTCTCTCTCGCACTCTCTCTCTCGCACTCTCTCTCTCGCACACTCTCTCTCGCACTCTCTATCTCGCACTCTCACTCTCTCGCACTCTCTCTCTCTCGCACTCTCTCTCCCTCTCGCACGCTCTCCCACTCGCACGCTCTCACAATCTCTCTCTCTCACGCACTCTCTCTCGCACACTCTCTCTCTCGCACTCTCTCTCTCTCACGCTCTCTCTCTCTCGCACTCTCTCTCTCGCACTCTCTCTCTCGCACTCTCTCTCTCGCACTCTCTCTCTCGCACTCTCTCTCTCGCACTCTCTCTCTCGCACTCTCTCTCTCGCACTCTCTCTCTCGCACTCTCTCTCTCGCACTCTCTCTCTCGCACTCTCTCTCTCGCACTCTCTCTCTCGCACTCTCTCTCTCGCACTCTCTCTCTCGCACTCTCTCTCTCGCACTCTCTCTCTCTCACGCACTCTCTCGCACTCTCTCTCTCTCTCTCTCTCCCTCTCGCACTCTCCCTCTCGCACTCTCTCTTTCTCTCTCTCTCTCTCACTCTCTCCCTCTCGCACTCACTCCGTCTCGCACTCTCTCCCTCTCGCACTCTCTCCCTCTCGCACTCTCTCCCTCTCGCACTCTCTCCCTCTCGCACTCTCTCCCTCTCGCACTCTCTCCCTCTCGCACTCTCGCACTCTCTCCCTCTCGCACTCTCGCACTCTCGCACTCTCGCACTCTCGCACTCTCGCACTCTCTCTCCCTCTCGCACTCTCTCTCCCTCTCGCACTCTCTCCCTCTCGCACTCTCTCTCCCTCTCGCATTCTCTCCCTCTCGTACTCTCTGCCTCTCGCATTCTCTCTGCCTCTCGCATTCTCTCTCTCGCGGAATCTCGCATTCTCTCCCTCTCGCATTCTCTCCCTCTCACACTCTCTCACCCTCTCGCACTCTCTCCCCCTCGCACTCTCTCTCCCTCGCACTCTCTCCCTCTCGTACTCTCTCCCTCTCGCACTCAATCTCTCTCGCACTCAATCTCTCTCGCACTCTATCTCTCTCGCACTGTATCTCTCTCGCACTCTCTCTCTCTCGCACTCTCTCTCCCTCTCGCACTCTCTCCCTCTCACAGTCTGTCTCTCGCACTCCCTCTCTCTCTCGCACTCTCTCCCTGTCGCACTTCCTCTCGCACTCTCTCCCCGTCGCACTCTCACTCTCTCGCACTCTCTCTCTCTAGCACTCTCTCTCCCTCTCGCACGCTCTCCCACTCGCACGCTCTCACAATCTCTCTCTCTCACGCACTCTCTCTCGCACTCTCTCTCTCTCTCGCACTCTCTCTCTCTCTCGCACTCTCTCTCGCACTCTCTCCCTCTCGCACTCACTCTCTCCCTCTCGCACTCTCTCTCTCACGGACTCTCTCTCTCGCACTCTCTCTCTCGCACTCTCTCTCTCGCACTCTCTCTCTCGTACTCTCTCTCTCACACTCTCTCTCTCTCTCTCTCCCTCTCGCACTCTCCCTCTCGCACTCTCTCTTTCTCTCTCTCTCTCTCACTCTCTCCCTCTCGCACTCTCTCCCTCTCGCACTCTCTCCCTCTCGCACTCTCTCCCTCTCGCACTCTCTCCCTCTCGCACTCTCTCCCTCTCGCACTCTCTCCCTCTCGCGCACTCTCCCTCTCGCACTCTCTCCCTCTCGCACTCTCTCCCCCTCGCACTCTCTCTCCCTCGCACTCTCTCCCTCTCGTACTCTCTCCCTCTCGCACTCAATCTCTCTCGCAGTCTATCTCTCTCGCACTGTATCTCTCTCGCACTCTCTCTCTCTCGCACTCTCTCTCTCTCTCCCTCTCGCACTCTCTCCCTCTCACAGTCTGTCTCTCGCACTCCCTCTCTCTCTCG
>NW_027594213.1:10000-20569 GCF_964213995.1 Mustelus asterias | reverse complement strand
TGTCTCCTTCTCTCTCTCTGTCTCTCTCGCTCTGACTCTCTCTCTCTCTCTGCCTGTCTCCTTCTCTCTCTCTGTTGTGTCACAGGTTTTTAACTTAAGAGCTTCCTCAAAAATGTCAGTCTCTGTGTTCCATTTCGCAATGACGGTTCCCCTGAGATAAAGTGTGCGGTTATTCTGACTCTGTGTCCAGCAAGATCTCCAGATCCATCTCTCACACCATCTTTCAGACACGCTGATGCGCGATAAATCACACGGGAGGCTGGATGTACTCCTTCTCTCTCTCTGTCCTCTCTCTCTCTCTCTCTCTGTCTCTCTCTCTCCCTCTCTCTCTCTCTGTCCTCTCTCTCTCTCTCTCTCTGTCTCTCTCTCTCCCTCTCTCTCTCTCTGTCCTCTCTCTCTCTCTCTCTGTCTCTCTCTCTCTCTGCCTCTCTCTCTCTCTCTGTCTCTCTCTCTCTGTCTCTCTCACTCTCTGTCTCTCTCTCTCACACTCTCTGCCTCTCTCTTCCTCTCACTCTCTCTGCCTCTCTCTGCCCTTCTCTCACACTCTCTGCCTCTCTCTGCCCCTCTCTCTCCCTCTCTCACTCTCTCTGCCCCTCTCTCTCCCTCTCTCACTCTCTCTGCCCCTCTCTCTCTCTCTCTCACTCTCTCTCTGCCCTTCTCTCACACTCTCTGCCTCTCTCTGCCCCTCTCTCTCTCCCTCTCTCACTCTCTCTCCCTCACTCTGCCCCTCTCTCTCTCCCTCTCTCACTCTCTCTGCCTCTCTCTGCCCCTCTCTCTCTCCCTCTCTCACACTCTCTGCCTCTCTCTGCCCCTCTCTCTGCACCTCTCTCTCTCCCTCTCTCACACTCTCTCCCTCTCTCTGCCCCTCTCTCACACTCTCTGCCTCTCTCTGCCCCTCTCTCACACTCTCTCTCCCTCTCTCACACTCTCTGCCTCTCTCTGCCCCTCTCTCTTCCTCTCTCTCTCTCACTCTCTCTGCCCTTCTCTCACACTCTCTTCCTCTCTCTCTCTCACTCTCTCTGCCCTTCTCTCACACTCTCTGCCTCTCTCTGCCCCTCTCTCTCCCTCTCTCACACTCTCTGCCTCTCTCTGCCCCTCTCTCTCTCACTCTCTCTGCCCTTCTCTCACACTCTCTGCCTCTCTCTGCCCCTCTCTCACTCTCTCTGCCTCTCTCTGCCCCTCTCTCACTCTCTCTGCCTCTCTCTGCCTCTCTCTTCCTCTCTCTCTCTCCCTCCCTCTCTCTGCCCTTCTCTCACACTCTCTGCCTCTCTCTGCCCCTCTCTCTCTCCCTCTCTCTGCCCTTCTCTCACACTCTCTGCCTCTCTCTGCCCCTCTCTCTCTCCCTCTCTCACACTCTCTGCCTCTCTCTGCCCCTCTCTCTCTCCCTCTCTCACACTCTCTGCCTCTCTCTGCCCCTCTCTCTCTCACTCTCTCTGCCCTTCTCTCACACTCTCTGCCTCTCTCTGCCCCTCTCTCACTCTCTCTGCCTCTCTCTGCCTCTCTCTTCCTCTCTCTCTCTCCCTCCCTCTCTCTGCCCTTCTCTCACACTCTCTGCCTCTCTCTGCCCCTCTCTCTCTCCCTCTCTCTGCCCTTCTCTCACACTCTCTGCCTCTCTCTGCCCCTCTCTCTCTCTCTCTCTCTGCCCCTCTCTCACACTCTCTGCCTCTCTCTGCCCCTCTCTCTCTCCCTCTCTCACACTCTCTGCCTCTCTCTGCCCCTCTCTCTCTCCTTCTCTCACTCTCTGTGTCGCTGTGTGTGTGTCTCTCTCTCTCTGTCTCTCTATTAAAAGCTTCTCTTCCCTGCACTGGACGCTATCATTTAGTTTTTGATGTTTCTCATGTTGATGTAGTTGCTTTTCCGCTCCCTGGTTTGTGTCTAAAGCTCTCTCTGTTTCTTTCTGTTTGTGTGTGTCTCTCTATCTCTCTTGATCAGTGTCTTTCTCTCTCTCTGTCTCTCTCTCTGTCTCCTTCGCTCTCTCTCTCTGTCTCTGTCTCTCTGCCTCTCTCTCTCTCTCTCCTTCGCTCTCTCTCTCTCTTCCTCTGCCTCTCTGTCTCTCTGCCTCTCTCTCTGTGTCTCCTTCGCTCTCTCTGTCTCTGTCTCTCTGCCTCTCTCTCTCTTTGTCTCCTGTCTCTCTCTCTCTCTCTGCCTCTCTCTCTCTTTGTCTCCTTCTGTATCAGTCTCTCTCTCTCCTCTCTCTCTCAGATGAGTCTCAGTTTAACTTGATGTTCGGGTTTGAGAACTTCCTCAAAGTTTTGTGCCTTTCTGTTCAATTTCACAGTGACAGTTCCCCAGATAAATGTGTGTGGTTATTCAGACTCTGTGTCCAACAGGTTCTCAAGATTAATCTCTCATACCACCTTTCAAACCCTTTCCGTCTCTCTCTCTCTGCTTCCCTCTGCCTCTCTGCCTATCTCTCTCTCTCTCTCTGCCTCCCCCTCTCTCTCTCTCTCTGTTCTGCTCCTGTCTAATTCTCTCCCTCCCTGTCTCTCTCTCTCTCCCCCGTATCTCTTTCCCTCTCCCTCCATCCCTCTCTCCCCCTCCGTCTCACTCTCCTCCTCCGTCTCTCTCCCCCCCCCGTCTCTCTCTCTCCCCCCCATCTCTCTCTCCCCCCCCCCGTCTCCCTCTCTCTCTCCGTCTCTCCCCCCCCCCCGTCTCTCTCTCTCTCCCCCCATCTCCCTCCCCCCCCTGTCTCTCTCTCTCTCCCCCCCACCGTCTCCCTCTCTCTCTCCGTCTCTCCCCCCCCGTCTCTCTCTCTCTCCCCACATCTCCCTCTCCCCCCCGTCTCTCTCCCACCCCCGCCGTCTCTCTCCCGCCCCCCCCGTCTCTCTCCCTCCCCCCCCCGTCTCTCTCCCTCCCCCCCGTCTCTCTCCCTCCCCCCCCCGTCTCTCTCCCTCCCCCCCGTCTCTCTCCCTCCCCCCCCCCCGTCTCTCTCCCTCCCCCCCCGTCTCTCTCCCTCCCCCGCCCCATCTCTCTCCCTCCCCCCGTCTCTCTCCCTCCCCCCGTCTCTCCTCCCCCCCGTCTCTCTCCCTCCCCCCCGTCTCTCTCCCTCCCCCCCGTCTCTCTTCCTCCCCCCGTCTCTCTCCCGCCCCCCCGTCTCTCTCCCACCCCCCCGTCTCTCTCCCGCCCCCGCCGTCTCTCTCCCTCCCCCCCCCGTCTCTCTCCCTCCCCCCCCGTCTCTCTTCCTCCCCCCGTCTCTCTCCCGCCCCCCCGTCTCTCTCCCACCCCCCCGTCTCTCTCCCGCCCCCGCCGTCTCTCTCCCTCCCCCCCCCCGTCTCTCTCCCTCCCCCCGCCGTCTCTCTCCCTCCCCCCTGTCTCTCTCCCCCCCCTCTCTCTCTCCCCCCACTGTCTCTCTCTCCCCCCCTCCCCCGTCTCTCTCTCTCTCTCCCCCCGCCGTCTCTCTCTCTCCTTCCCCACCGTCTCTCTCTCTCTCCCTCCCCGCTGTCTCTCTCTCTCCCTCCCCGCCGTCTCTCTCTCCCTCCCCGCCGTCTCTCTCTCTCCCCCGTCTGTCTCTCCCCCGTCTCTCTCTCCCCCGTTTCTCTCTCCCCCATCTGTTTCTCCCCCGTCTGTCTTTCCCCCGTCTCTCTCTCTCCCCCGTCTCTCTCTCCCCCGTCTCTCTCTCTCTCCCCCGTCTCTCTCTCTCCCCCCGTCTCTCTCTCTCTCCTTCTGTCTCTCTCCCCCCTCCCCCCCCCCGTCTCTCTCTCTCTCCCCCATCTCTCTCTCTCCCCCGTCTGTCTCTCTCCCCCGTCTCTCTCTCCCCCGTCTCTCTCTCCCCCGTCTGTCTCTCCCCGTCTGTCTCTCCCCGTCTCTCTCTCCCCCGTCTCTCTCTCCCCGTCTCTCTCTCTCTCTCCCTCTGTCTCTCCCCCCCTCTGTCTCTCTCCCTGTCTAATTCTCTCTGTCTCTCTCTCCGTCTCTCCCTCTGTCTCTCTGTTCTGCTCCTGTCCAGTTCTCTGTCCCTCTCTGTTCTGCTCCTGTCCAGTTCTCTCTCTCTCTCTGTTCTGCTCCTGTCCAGTTCTCTCTCCCTCTCTGTTCTGCTCCTGTCCAGTTCTCTCTCCCTCTCTGTTCTGCTCCTGTCCAGTTCTCTCTCCCTCTCTGTTCTGCTCCTGTCCAGTTCTCTCTCTCTCTGTTCTGCTCCTGTCCAGTTCTCTCTCCCTCTCTGTTCTGCTCCTGTCCAGTTCTCTCTCTCTCTCTGTTCTGCTCCTGTCCAGTTCTCTGTCCCTCTCTGTTCTGCTCCTGTCCAGTTCTCTCTCTCTCTCTGTTCTGCTCCTGTCCAGTTCTCTCTCTCTCTGTTCTGCTCCTGTCCAGTTCTCTCTCTCTCTCTGTTCTGCTCCTGTCCAGTTCTCTCTCTCTCTCTGTTCTGCTCCTGTCCAGTTCTCTCTCTCTCTGTTCTGCTCCTGCCCAGTTCTCTGTCCCTCTCTGTTCTGCTCCTGTCCAGTTCTCTCTCCCTCTCTGTTCTGCTCCTGTCCAGTTCTCTCTCCCTCTCTGTTCTGCTCCTGTCCAGTTCTCTGTCCCTCTCTGTTCTGCTCCTGTCCAGTTCTCTGTCTCTCTGTTCTGCTCCTGTCCAGTTCTCTCTCTCTGTTCTGCTCCTGTCCAGTTCTCTGTCTCTCTGTTCTGCTCCTGTCCAGTTCTCTCTCCCTCTCTGTTCTGCTCCTGTCCAGTTCTCTGTCTCTCTGTTCTGCTCCTGTCCAGTTCTCTCTCTCTCTGTTCTGCTCCTGTCCAGTTCTCTCTCCCTCTCTGTTCTGCTCCTGTCCAGTTCTCTCTCTCTCTGTTCTGCTCCTGTCCAGTTCTCTGTCTCTCTGTTCTGCTCCTGTCCAGTTCTCTCTCTCTGTTCTGCTCCTGTCCAGTTCTCTCTCTCTCTCTGTTCTGCTCCTGTCCAGTTCTCTGTCTCTCTGTTCTGCTCCTGTCCAGTTCTCTCTCCCTCTCTGTTCTGCTCCTGTCCAGTTCTCTGTCCCTCTCTGTTCTGCTCCTGTCCAGTTCTCTGTCCCTCTCTGTTCTGCTCCTGTCCAGTTCTCTCTCTCTCTCTGTTCTGCTCCTGTCCAGTTCTCTCTCTCTCTCTGTTCTGCTCCTGTCCAGTTCTCTCTCCCTCTCTGTTCTGCTCCTGTCCAGTTCTCTGTCCCTCTCTGTTCTGCTCCTGTCCAGTTCTCTCTCTCTCTCTGTTCTGCTCCTGTCCAGTTCTCTCTCTCTCTGTTCTGCTCCTGTCCAGTTCTCTCTCCCTCTCTGTTCTGCTCCTGTCCAGTTCTCTCTCTCTCTCTGTTCTGCTCCTGTCCAGTTCTCTCTCCCTCTCTGTTCTGCTCCTGTCCAGTTCTCTCTCTCTCTCTCTGTTCTGCTCCTGTCCAGTTCTCTGTCTCTCTGTTCTGCTCCTGTCCAGTTCTCTGTCTCTCTCTGTTCTGCTCCTGTCCAGTTCTCTCTCTCTCTCTCTGTTCTGCTCCTGTCCAGTTCTCTCTCTCTCTCTCTGTTCTGCTCCTGTCCAGTTCTCTGTCTCTCTGTTCTGCTCCTGTCCAGTTCTCTCTCGCTCTCTGTTCTGCTCCTGTCCAGTTCTCTCTCCCTCTCTGTTCTGCTCCTGTCCAGTTCTCTCTCTCTCTCTCTGTTCTGCTCCTGTCCAGTTCTCTGTCTCTCTGTTCTGCTCCTGTCCAGTTCTCTGTCTCTCTGTTCTGCTCCTGTCCAGTTCTCTCTCCCTCTCTGTTCTGCTCCTGTCCAGTTCTCTCTCCCTCTCTGTTCTGCTCCTGTCCAGTTCTCTCTCTCTCTCTGTTCTGCTCCTGTCCAGTTCTCTCTCCCTCTCTGTTCTGCTCCTGTCCAGTTCTCTGTCCCTCTCTGTTCTGCTCCTGTCCAGTTCTCTCTCTCTCTCTGTTCTGCTCCTGTCCAGTTCTCTGTCTCTCTGTTCTACTCCTGTCCAGTTCTCTCTCTCTCTATGTTCTGCTCCTGTCCAGTTCTCTGTCTCTCTGTTCTGCTCCTGTCCAGTTCTCTGTCCCTCTCTGTTCTGCTCCTGTCCAGTTCTCTCTCTCTCTCTGTTCTGCTCCTGTCCAGTTCTCTCTCTCTCTCTGTTCTGCTCCTGTCCAGTTCTCTCTCTCTCTCTGTTCTGCTCCTGTCCAGTTCTCTCTCCCTCTCTGTTCTGCTCCTGTCCAGTTCTCTCTCCCTCTCTGTTCTGCTCCTGTCCAGTTCTCTCTCTCTCTCTCTGTTCTGCTCCTGTCCAGTTCTCTCTCCCTCTCTGTTCTGCTCCTGTCCAGTTCTCTCTCCCTCTCTGTTCTGCTCCTGTCCAGTTCTCTCTCTCTCTCTCTGTTCTGCTCCTGTCCAGTTCTCTCTCTCTCTGTTCTGCTCCTGTCCAGTTCTCTCTCCCTCTCTGTTCTGCTCCTGTCCAGTTCTCTCTCCCTCTCTGTTCTGCTCCTGTCCAGTTCTCTCTCCCTCTCTGTTCTGCTCCTGTCCAGTTCTCTCTCTCTCTGTTCTGCTCCTGTCCAGTTCTCTCTCTCTCTCTGTTCTGCTCCTGTCCAGTTCTCTCTCTCTCTGTTCTGCTCCTGTCCAGTTCTCTCTCCCTCTCTGTTCTGCTCCTGTCCAGTTCTCTCTCTCTCTGTTCTGCTCCTGTCCTCTTCTCTCTCTCTCTGTTCTGCTCCTGTCCAGTTCTCTCTCTCTCTCTGTTCTGCTCCTGTCCAGTTCTCTCTCCCTCTCTGTTCTGCTCCTGTCCAGTTCTCTCTCCCTCTCTGTTCTGCTCCTGTCCAGTTCTCTCTCTCTCTGTTCTGCTCCTGTCCAGTTCTCTCTCTCTCTGTTCTGCTCCTGTCCAGTTCTCTCTCTCTGTTCTGCTCCTGTCCAGTTCTCTGTCCCTCTCTGTTCTGCTCCTGTCCAGTTCTCTCTCTCTCTGTTCTGCTCCTGTCCAGTTCTCTCTCTCTCTCTGTTCTGCTCCTGTCCAGTTCTCTCTCCCTCTCTGTTCTGCTCCTGTCCAGTTCTCTCTCCCTCTCTGTTCTGCTCCTGTCCAGTTCTCTCTCTCTCTCTGTTCTGCTCCTGTCCAGTTCTCTCTCCCTCTCTGTTCTGCTCCTGTCCAGTTCTCTCTCCCTCTCTGTTCTGCTCCTGTCCAGTTCTTCTCTCTCTCTCTGTTCTGCTCCTGTCCAGTTCTCTCTCTCTCTGTTCTGCTCCTGTCCAGTTCTCTCTCCCTCTCTGTTCTGCTCCTGTCCAGTTCTCTCTCCCTCTCTGTTCTGCTCCTGTCCAGTTCTCTCTCCCTCTCTGTTCTGCTCCTGTCCAGTTCTCTCTCTCTCTGTTCTGCTCCTGTCCAGTTCTCTCTCTCTCTCTGTTCTGCTCCTGTCCAGTTCTCTCTCTCTCTGTTCTGCTCCTGTCCAGTTCTCTCTCCCTCTCTGTTCTGCTCCTGTCCAGTTCTCTCTCTCTCTGTTCTGCTCCTGTCCTCTTCTCTCTCTCTCTGTTCTGCTCCTGTCCAGTTCTCTCTCTCTCTCTGTTCTGCTCCTGTCCAGTTCTCTCTCCCTCTCTGTTCTGCTCCTGTCCAGTTCTCTCTCCCTCTCTGTTCTGCTCCTGTCCAGTTCTCTCTCTCTCTGTTCTGCTCCTGTCCAGTTCTCTCTCTCTCTGTTCTGCTCCTGTCCAGTTCTCTCTCTCTGTTCTGCTCCTGTCCAGTTCTCTGTCCCTCTCTGTTCTGCTCCTGTCCAGTTCTCTCTCCCTCTCTGTTCTGCTCCTGTCCAGTTCTCTCTCTCTCTGTTCTGCTCCTGTCCAGTTCTCTCTCTCTCTCTGTTCTGCTCCTGTCCAGTTCTCTCTCCCTCTCTGTTCTGCTCCTGTCCAGTTCTCTCTCCCTCTCTGTTCTGCTCCTGTCCAGTTCTCTCTCTCTCTCTGTTCTGCTCCTGTCCAGTTCTCTCTCTCTCTCTGTTCTGCTCCTGTCCAGTTCTCTCTCCCTCTCTGTTCTGCTCCTGTCCAGTTCTCTCTCTCTCTCTGTTCTGCTCCTGTCCAGTTCTCTCTCTCTCTCTGTTCTGCTCCTGTCCAGTTCTCTCTCTCTCTGATTCTGTGTCTCATTCTTGCCTCATTCTCGTTAATTTGACCGAAACTTCCTCCACACTCTTTGGGTGAATGTTCCTGCTGCCTTCGCCCTGAAACTGGAAAATTCCACCCCAGGTCCACCGACCGTTCCATGGTCCGCCCCTCTCCCGCTCCGATTCCCGGGGCAGGCGGGACGGGAGAGTTCGCCCCATGGTGTGTGTCTGTTCCTTTTCCCAATGCCCCTTCCCCTGGGATCAGTGTGAGAGACTGGTTGTACTGACTCCCTGGGCACCAACCTCAGTCTCAATCTCCCTCTCTCTCCATCTCTCAAACTCTCCTTGTCTCTCTCTCTCTCTCTCCTCTAACTCTCCTTGTCTCTCTCTCTCTCTCCTCGTCTCTCTCTCTCTAACTCTCCTTGTCCCTCTCTCTCTAACTCTCTCTAACTCTCCCTGTCTCTCTCTCTCTCTAACTCTCCCTGTCTCTCTCCCTCTCTCTAACTCTCCTTGTCTCTCCCTCTCTCTAATTCTCCTTGTCTCTCTCTCTCTAACTCTCCCTGTCTCTCTCCCTCTCTCTAACTCTCCCTGTCTCTCTCCCTCTCTCTAACTCTCCCTGTCTCTCTCTCTCTCTCTCTAACTCTCCTTGTCTCTCCCTCTCTCTAACTCTCCTTGTCTCTCTCTCTCTCTCTAAATCTCCTTGTCCCTCTCTCTCTAACTCTCCCTGTCTCTCTCTCTCTCTAACTCTCCCTGTCTCTCTCTCTCTCTCTAACTCTCCCTGTCTCTCTCTCTCTCTAACTCTCCTTGTCTCTCTCTCTCTCTCTCTAACTCTCCCTGTCTCTCTCTCTCTAACTCTCCTTGTCTCTCTCTCTCTAACTCTCCCTGTCTCTCTCCCTCTCTCTAACTCTCCTTGTCTCTCTCCCTCTCTCTAACTCTCCTTGTCTCTCTCTCTCTCTCTCTCTAACTCTCCTTGTCTCTCTCCCTCTCTCTAACTCTCCTTGTCTCTCTCCCTCTCTCTAACTCTCCCTGTCTCTCTCTCTAACTCTCCCTGTCTCTCTCTCTCTAACTCTCCTTGTCTCTCTCTCTCTCTCTCTCTAACTCTCCCTGTCTCTCTCTCTCTAACTCTCCCTGTCTCTCTCTCTCTAACTCTCCTTGTCTCTCTCTCTCTCTCTCTAACTCTCCCTGTCTCTCTCTCTCTAACTCTCCTTGTCTCTCTCTCTCTAACTCTCCCTGTCTCTCTCTCTCTCTCTCTCTAACTCTCCCTGTCTCTCCCTCTCTCTAACTCTCCTTGTCTCTCTCTCTCTCTAAATCTCCTTGTCCCTCTCTCTCTAACTCTCCCTGTCTCTCTCTCTCTCTAACTCTCCCTGTCTCTCTCTCTCTCTCTCTAACTCTCCCTGTCTCTCTCTCTCTAACTCTCCTTGTCTCTCTCTCTCTAACTCTCCCTGTCTCTCTCCTCTCTCTAACTCTCCTTGTCTCTCTCCCTCTCTCTAACTCTCCTTGTCTCTCTCTCTCTCTCTCTAACTCTCCTTGTCTCTCTCCCTCTCTCTAACTCTCCTTGTCTCTCTCCTCTCTCTAACTCTCCCTGTCTCTCTCTCTCTAACTCTCCCTGTCTCTCTCTCTCTAACTCTCCTTGTCTCTCTCTCTCTCTCTCTCTAACTCTCCCTGTCTCTCTCTCTCTAACTCTCCCTGTCTCTCTCTCTCTAACTCTCCTTGTCTCTCTCTCTCTCTCTCTAACTCTCCCTGTCTCTCTCTCTCTAACTCTCCTTGTCTCTCTCTCTCTAACTCTCCCTGTCTCTCTCTCTCTCTCTAACTCTCCCTGTCTCTCTCTCTCTCTAACTCTCCCTGTCTCTCTCTCTCTCTAACTCTCCCTGTCTCTCTCTCTCTCTAACTCTCCCTGTCTCTCTCTCTCTCTAACTCTCCCTGTCTCTCTCTCTCTCTAACTCTCCCTGTCTCTCTCTCTCTCTCTAACTCTCCCTGTCTCTCTCTCTGTCTCAAACTCTCCTTGTCTCTCTCTCTCTAACTCTCCTTGTCTCTCTCCCTCTCTCTAACTCTCCTTGTCTCTCTCCCTCTCTCTGTCTCAAACTCTCCCTGTCTCTCTCTCTCTAACTCTCCTTGTCTCTCTCCCTCTCTCTAACTCTCCTTGTCTCTCTCCCTCTCTCTAACTCTCCCTGTCTCTCTCTCTCTAACTCTCCCTGTCTCTCTCTCTCTAACTCTCCTTGTCTCTCTCTCTCTCTCTAACTCTCCCTGTCTCTCTCTCTCTAACTCTCCTTGTCTCTCTCTCTCTAACTCTCCCTGTCTCTCTCTCTCTCTCTAACTCTCCCTGTCTCTCTCTCTCTCTAACTCTCCCTGTCTCTCTCTCTCTCTAACTCTCCCTGTCTCTCTCTCTCTCTAACTCTCCCTGTCTCTCTCTCTCTCTAACTCTCCCTGTCTCTCTCTCTCTCTAACTCTCCCTGTCTCTCTCTCTCTCTCTAACTCTCCCTGTCTCTCTCTCTGTCTCAAACTCTCCTTGTCTCTCTCTCTCTAACTCTCCTTGTCTCTCTCCCTCTCTCTAACTCTCCTTGTCTCTCTCCCTCTCTCTGTCTCAAACTCTCCCTGTCTCTCTCTCTCTAACTCTCCT